>NW_027280596.1:0-72342 GCF_046629955.1 Centroberyx affinis | reverse complement strand
ATTACACTGTACAACAACAATGGCGGGGTCTTAACCCCACTCTCAGGACTCTGCACATCACATAAAAGGGTGCACTCACTGCAGGTCTGCCTATTAAAAAAGCAAAAGGCCTCTGGGCACCGCCGACTGAACCCTGTTGAGGTTAAGCCACCATCCTTTGGAGTCTTTTTTGCAGCCTTTTAAAACATTAATTATTTGCTCCCATCATCCTAAATGTCAAACATAGCGGTGCGGCTTTTTTTCGTTTCCTACTGAAGGGGGAAAATGCGGATGACACATTGTTTTGTTTTTTTTGTGTTGTTTTTTTCCCCCACCATTACAGCAATGTGAAATACATTTGGATTTTCGCCTCTCATTTCACATATTCTCTCTGCACTCATTTTTTTTTTTTTTTTCTACCTTTAATGTTCATGTAACTGAGTCTCCTCTTCCCTGCGAGAGCTGACCTCCATTCTCTGCCGTCTAATACTCCAGCGCGAGATCGGCTTCAATCGCTCAGAGCCAGAGGACCACCTACTTCCCTCATCCTCAGTCTGGATCCACCTCATCAATTATCCATGCATCATTTTCACTCCGGAACTCATCCTGTTAATCCCATTCACCTGATACCACCGTGCTGTGACTTCTCCCGGTTGAGGACTTGTTGATTTTAATAACGGTGATGAATGAATTTCAGCTTGTCGGAAGTAAACCGCTATACTCTGAGGTACGGCATACTGAAATAATTTATAAAAGAAAAGGAAATCACCAGATAAATATAAGGATTTTTCTCTATATCAATATATATCACGATGTGGTTCATGTATGCAAAATCACGTGAAATAATCAAATGAATGTTAATCTCATTGAACCGAATGGTAATGTTAGGTGTGATGTCAAACAAAACAGAAATATTCAAATAATATTCCTACCATACCTCCTCTTATGAGAGTTTTCAAGTAAAATTTGCTTGTCATCATCAATTCAGACAGCAGAAATGTGTGTCACGATATTAAAATATCTTCATATCATCACGATATGATTCCACTGAAAGACGATAAACGATAATATTGAATTATCGCCCAGCCCTACTCTGAGGTACTGCATACCGAAGTAATTTCTAAAAGAAAAGGAAATCACCAGATAAATATGACTTGAAGATGCTACATGTAGCATTTCAACATCAATAAATCATTACCATATGAATTCGGAGACATCAGCATCATTACCTTAAACAAACGAGATCATCGCCAAGATGGCTGCCCCAGCGTCTACCGGCCTTTTAAAACGCACAACAGTATTCCATTCCACTATTCTCATCACAGATTCAATTACACTTTACCTGGTCTGAATGCACACAGGCTGCTATCGGCTCTTATCCTTCTTCTCGGTCCTTCAAAAGCAAATGCAGGGAGGCCAAGGAGCGATAAGTGGCGACATCTCCTTTGTGAAGCGATGGGGGGGGGGGGGGGGGATTCTGTGTTCTGTTTTGATTTTCCTTTTCCCGACACTTCTCCGTTTCCCCCCCCGATTTTTCCGAGCCGTGCAAGTGGAGCCGCGGAGATCTCAAAAGACACGGCGCAAATCTCACCAGAGCGCAGATGCTGCTGAGTCATCGAGTCACTAGCCGCTGCGACTGGCAACTGTCTGACGGATTCACTGCCACCATTGCCGGCTATGAGTAATCTCAGTTTGGTGACCAATTACTGGTATTTGCAAAGTGTCACAGCAGAACAAAAGAAGAAGAAGAAGAAGGTGGGAAGGTGGGCTGGGTTGTGACTTTGAATTGCAGAAGCGGTCTACTCTTTGGGGTGTTTGGTAGTTGATTGCTCATTCAGATGAAAAGTTAATTATCGTTTTTTTTTTTTTTAGGGGCCAACAAAAGGTTTTTTTAACGCTTTCGCAGAGAGAAAATGGATTACGATTCAATCAAAACATGTCTGCTGTCTTACGCCCACAAATAGAAAAGGCTGACAGCAGGCTGCATTTAATCAACAATACAGCTGCATCAGACTAAAAAGGGAAAACAATATCTTTGGAAAAACTGAAGAGGACAATCTTATTTTTCCCGGTAATATTTCATTATCTTCATCACTTTGGGATCCTGGAGTCTTTGTGGACCAAATGAGAAACCAAAAATGTTAGGAACTACTTTAATAGATTGTGTACACACACACACACACACACACACACACAAACACTTGAAGATGCATGGTAGCCAAACTGCAAGGCTCTTGGCAGACCAGTCTTTCATCTTTGCATTCTCGGTTTTCGCGAGCGATCCATCCAGGTGATGGGAGTTGTAATTTGGTAAAAAAAAGTCTTGCCAAACAAACCTTTGTGCGTTTTCTAAGCACACGCTGTTCGACGGCCACATCTATTCTTCAATTCCCTCACCTTCATCACTGGCGGACAAAAGGCTGCTCCATGTGCGATAACACCGAGAGCAGAGATAACTCCTCGGCCTGAAAGAGGTGAAAAACAAATGAATCCCAATTAGCCGATAAACGGCGGCAAAATCGGTTACATCAATAATGGGTAATAATGATAAACAGGCATGGCTTGTGAGTTTTTATGTCATATGTAAAATGGCATGCCTCCCAGACTTGTATTCTAAATCATAATATGAGCATGTTGCGAAAAGCCCCCTTCTCATCTGTAAGTTCTCCAAATTGGGAGGTTTTTAAAGGAACTCCGACTTCCCAGCTCTTCCTATTAGACGTTTCAAATACGCTCACTCAATTACGTCCAGCCGGGGCCCGCCGCGATTAAGATGGAGCCTGTGAAGCGACATGAACTGTTCTAAGGGCTGGTTTCGTCCCAGCGGGGACCGTCATTACCATGGACTCCCCACCCTGAGCCCGCGAGCCCTTTTATTGTCCTCAAAACTGCCCGTGCCGGAGCGGGGGGGGGGGGGGGGGGGGGAGGGAAATTAGCAAAATGTCAATCAACGACTGACACCGCTATCAACAGGGGGGCGGGGAGAGGGGCCGAGGGGTCGGAAGTGGGAGGGCGGCGCTCCCCTCCGCATCGTCGGATTCGGAATTTCAATGCACCGTTTTGCTTTCATCCTCCTCGGAGAGTTGAATCCTCGCCCGAGGCGCTCCGCGGCAGGGAGTCTCCTCCTTTGCCTCCGCCTCCTTCCCTTAAAATGGCAGCTATTGGAAATCATTTGGGTGTGTCAATTAGTTGGCAGCGGCGTGTGATAATCGTTGGCTCGTTCCCCCCTGCGATATTTCAACCACAATTCACCTCCGCCTCTGCTCCTCTCTTGATACGACCTGGACAGAAGCCAGGAGCCAGGTAGAAAACGGTCTGCAGTTATAATATTACTGTCATTTCACTCACTTCTGTTTCCCCCTCATATTTTGCTTGTACGTGACAACATGAATGTCTCAATTAATGGGACAGTCTTCATGAATTCACAGTCGACTGGACCAAAGATATTAGCTTTGGTTCTTCCGAACCGATCTCAATCCCAAGCACAGTTGCTTCACTCACATGGGTATACTGCAGGGCAGGGTTCTAGTTATATAATCTGAGAGAGAGAGAGAGAGAGAGAGAGAGAGAGAGAGAGAGAGAGAGAGAGAGAGAGAGAGAGAGAGAGAGAGAGAGAGAGTTCACTGCTCATTATGTGGTCCAACACTTTCACGCACCCCATACACACAACAAACGGTGCTGTCCATGGTTCTGAAACAGCCAAGCGATAGTCACATCTATCTCGGCCAATGTTGTTTTTGCTATTTTTCTGTAGATATATAAAGCTTAAACAGAGGGGGCAAATACATACATGCCATAGCCTAGTAAAAAGTAAAAGCCATCCACTTGGTGGTGAAGTGAAGCCATACTGTCATTCATAGTGTTGTAGTCGAGACCACCTAAACCGAGACCGAGTCAAGACCAAGACCAGAGCGTATCAAGTCCGAGTCAAGACCAAGACTTTGAGGGGGGCGAGACCGAGTCAAGACCAAGACCGAAGGGGGGCGAGACCGAGTCAAGACCGAGACCGGACCAATGCGAGTCCATTTTCAAGACCATGTAATCAGAGTGATGGCTCAAAATTTACACCATTTCTCTGCTAAAATTCAAAAAGAAAGAAAGCATTATTTAGGAATTTAAGTAAAATACAAATGGATGTACAGTATGTACTCAGTGACAGAAGGCAATCCTTTGATCTGAAACATGGCAATTTGATTTCACTGACCTTTGGAAAGGCTCAAGACAGCGGGCAGAATGAAACAGAAGTGTTAAAACACCCTGAGCACAGAGCTTCACTAAAACATTCAAAATTATTATCAGGTTATAGCTGACCCTTGCTTTTATGTCACAATGTATAATTATTTTGATTCCTGAAATGAGAAGAAACATAATTTACTGTCATGTCTAAGCTACAAATTGTTTTTATGTTATAGTGTTTTGACTTTGACCAATGTGACAACTTGCCCCGCTCTCCCCTACTCAACCTGCCAGAGCCCCGCTGTGCAGACGAAAGTGAAACTTAAAATTCCACAATTTACTCTCCTGTGTTAGTAACGGTATAAACAGTAACCTGATAACACGTCTGCTGCACTACAGACTTTAACGGTAATGTTATTACCTTGTGGAATTTAAGTGACATTAGTGAAATTATAATTTAACCGATAACTGTGTCGCAATGCTTTAATGCAGCGTGTTGAATTGAACGCGCCATGTGCCTGTATAGAATCGGTGCTTGTTCTTAGAACTTGTTTTGCAAAACTCTCTGTGATTTCTGTAGGCAAATTGTATTATCTCATTCTCTCCTCTTCAGCATGGTGCTCTCTCCCCCTGTATCCTGCGTTCTCTTTCTTGGCACAGCTCAGAGGGGGGTGGGTGAGGGTGGCAGCGTTTGATGGTTAATAAACTTTTAAACTTAAAATAAGCTATTGGTTGCAATTTGAAGGGGAAAAGTTTTATATCCAATCACAGTAAAAAATAAATAAATCAGACAATGCACCGGCAGGTAATGATGTTACTGCAATTGTGGTCTCGACTGGTCTTGAAATAAAATTCCGAGTCCTCTTTGTCCGAGACCGAGTCAAGACCGAGTAAAACTGGAGTCGATTCCGAGACGAGACCGAGACCATCACAATGTGGTCTTAAGACCGGTCTCAAGACCAAGACCGATCTCGAGTATTACAACACTAGTCATTCACGAGAGAATATGGTGCGTAGTTCTTTTGGAAAACATGTTTGTTTTAGCCTATTTATCTCGTTAACTTAAATAATACTCATTACATTGAAAAATGCATTATTTGTGATAAAAATAATGGTTGTTGATAATGTATTAGCGACCCCCACAGATTTATGATTTTACTGCTTTCATGGGAGCTCAGACCCCTCCTTATGGGAGCTCAGCTCCTACTGGCTCCCACATAACTCGAACCCTGCTGCAGGGTTATCATAGTTTGGGATTTTTCTTTTTTTTTTTTCTTTTTAGTTTTCAATTTGGATTTCAAGTTCAGTTTAGTTTTTTGCTGTGGGTTTGGTCGTTTTAGTTCAGTTTTTTTCACAAATGTTTAGTTTCAGTGTACTTTTTATTTAGTTTCAGTACTATTTTTAGTGTTTTTGATAGGGGTGGTATTTTTTTTTTTAAGGTATCATGATTGAAGTTCAAAACAGGCATTTTGTGTGTTTACAATTACAATTGTGTGTGTGTGTGTACAATTGTGTGTGTGTTTTTGTGTGTGTTTACAGTTACAATTGTGTGTATATTCTTCTTTATCTTTCTTGTCTTATGAAAACTCTAAGCCATATCACGAGTGTCTACTTGCCTGTATTATGAATGAGTATTCTTGGGTGTGTGTGTGTGTGTGTGTGTGTGTGTGTGTGTGTGTGTGTGTGTGTGTTATGACTATGACTGATTCTTTATACTTGTGTAGTAGATGGGTGTTATGGGATGCATTGTTGTCAAGTACTATGCTGAACTATGTCTCAGTTTTTTACTATGTCTAAACTTATTCATAGATACATTCAAATTGTGTATTTTACATTGCTGTAATTATTTTTTGTAATATGCTGCCTGGAGTGTGCCACTTTTCAAGCCTCTGGAGGGTTTTTAGGCAATTCTCCTTCACATTCACTTGCAAATTATATATTGTATCCTTTTCTTTAACAATTTTTATATGTGAGAATAAACAAACAACAATATTGTGTAATACAAACAATAACTCATTCTTTTCAAAATGTATTTACATAAAGTTTTCAATTTGTGTCAAAGCCAAAAAATGCCCAAAATTCTTCCTGCTCACACAAAAAGATGAAAACTAAAAGTGTCATCATTGTTTTATATTATTTTCGTTAGTTTTACATGGACACAAGATCATTTTAGGTCAGTTAATTTTTTCACAATCTTGTTTTTATATCTATTTCAGTTATCAGATCTTTAGTTTTCCTTGGTATACTGTATGTAAACACAACCGAACAAGTCCAGTCAATAGCACTCATTGCCTGTCTCTACTCTCTCTTAATGCCTCTTCAAAAGGAAACTCCTGCCAGTTCCATGGACTGTGAAATTCAAACGGTCACGTGATTAATATGAAAGTGACCAACTGAGGAGCACAGCATGCCCTACATGCAACAAACCACAGCCTGGTTGCATCACTTCATATAGATTATATGCTCTTCAATGATCAACAGGGCTAACAGTGAAAAGCACAGAGCAGAATACTGGCTAAAAGACGGTGGGAGAGGCCTTGGGAGAGAGCTACAGTATAATGCAAATCTTAAACAATGACAGTTAGTCCTTGATTAAGCGTCTTGCCTATGAGGGACCTTGATTTGATCGCACAGGAGTGTGAGATCATTTGCATTGATTATGTCACGCTCTTGTTATAGAGAGCCAATCCCTGGGAATTAACTTCAGTTCCGGAACTCTAATCATTTTTAACCATCTTGCTGAAATGAAGGCGAGAGTGATCGATAGGACTTCGACTGATTTCCACGTGGGGGCCGCTCCCGCTTCTTATCTCCTCCTCCAACGGCCATTGACGGCTGAATTTAACAAGGGGGGACACTATCTGCCGTGCCCGGAATAGCACGGCCCAGCTGTCTTGCTTGGTTTCAGCCGTATTGATGAATATATCGTAGTATGTTCAGTCAAAAAGAACCATCCCCCACCACCCCACTTCTTTTAAATCACTGATTCAGTCGAAGCTCGTCCCGTGGATTTGGACGCGACGAACCCAGGAAAGCATTATTTTCCCTTAAATCAAAACAGAAATGCCCTCATAAAAAAGCAACACGTCTATTCCAGTTCTGTTACAACTCGGTAATCAAGCTGCGTGTGTGCTTCGTAAACAAATTACCGGGAGCAAGAGTGACTTTTCTCTCGTTCGCTTCATGTTGTGCCACCTGTTTTCTGAACTTTGCACAAGACGCGCTTACTATTAACTGTGAGTTCCGCAGTAACTCAACTTTTCGGAAAGCCCCTCCACTTGTACGACGCCTCTCCACAGCCCACACCAATTGCCATGTGTTCACTCTTGGCACTTAGGTTGCTGAAAAGAGATAAAAGGGAGTTACAAAAAAAAAAAAAAAGAATAGACTGGCAGCCTTGATTGATGCTGTAGTCTCCTCTTTCTGTGAAGGGTTTTGGCTGTGGTCCCACGCAGTTCATTCACAGCTTTCATGACGATAAAGTCCTTTTCTGAACACATTAGCATACAAAGCTGTCCCCTCCGCAGGACACTTGCCGCATTCGGAATGGTTCACTCGTTCACTCACTCAATATTCCCTATGGAGTGTTTGTCTATAGGGCAATGAACAAATGAAGTTTTGAACACTACATTCGACATCATTGCTTCAAAAAAAATGTGCTGAATATTGATGTGACGCACCCGGACGTGCCTAGTATTGATTTTGCTAAGTTTTGAACATTAAATTACAAATAAATTGTTGTCTAATCATGTGCAAGTGTGGTTTTGTCAACTAAGGCGCTGTCTCCTAATGGTAGCAAGCTGTTTTGGTTTGGCAAACATTTAAGCTTGTTAGCGACTAGCAGGACCTGTATTGGTAACAAGCAAATAGTAAACATGTTGTCCCCCACCAGTGATGTAGTTCCACCCTTGGGTCAGTCAGTGATTGCTGAGTGAACTTGAAATATGAGTGAAATTGTATAAGCATTTTGGTATGGGACAATGAAAGGACAGATTGACCATATATTTCTGTTGCCTACTCTCCTCAGAATTACGCCGTGTTCACACAGGACGCATAGCAGCCAAGTACCGTGATTTGGCACGCGAGTCACAGTTGCGTTGTTCACACAGGAAGCGCATTTCTCCGCGCTGGCCAGCAGCTCTCCTGCTCTACAGGAGAAGAAAACCCCGTGGAAACAGGCTGTAGCTGCTTACATTCTGCTCCAACAGCCACCAAAGCTTCATCTGTTCACTGCTGTCCTTGTAGAAACACTGCTGACAGCTCACTGTACTTTTCCACATCAGGGAAGAACTTTATATTTTCCATCTTCTTAATTTCCCCCTTTCTTCACAAACTCCCTCATATCAAAGCGGTCACGTTTATTTGTTTGTTTTCTCAGCAAGAGTCGTGACTTGTGATCAGGCAATAATCAGTGAAAATAGGAAAGCCTAGGGGACCTAGATATCTCTCTCTCTCTCTCTCTCTCTCTCTCTCTATAAATAATGACATATAGGCCTAAATAAATGAAGTAGCCTATAAATAAACAAGCCTAAACATGTATCCTTGTTTACTTTTGTGGTAATTCACTAATAACAGACGCAATTTTCAAAAGGCAAGTGATAATTCAAAACCAGATAGATCATCATCCTACAATGTATTGCATTAAAAACTTGCATCAGTGCAGATGGATTCATCAACAACAACAGTGAAGACCCTGGTAAGTTGATCATTTAATATATTTGTGCTTCTGTGGTGATATAATGGAGATATGACCATCTATAGTGTTTTATATGGTGTTTTCCTGTGAAATGCGCACCGCGGCTCGCGGAAAAAATAGACCAGACGCCGAAACTGGTGCTCCAGATCGCGAGCCGAGCCATTAACATGGGCGCTTCGCTTATGCATGCGGTCTGAACCCGGCGTTAGGCTTACAAGTTATATCTTGAAATGTAGTAACTGTAATTGTCCTGTTTTTACTCAATACAGTACAAAATATAAGAACTACAATACGCAATAAATACAATCCATACATTACACAATGTACGCTACAATACAATTTATAATACAATATAACATACAACACCAGGAGCGTGAGTGTTATGAATAATATAAATGCTAAATCATAAGTGATATGGTATGATGCAGTGATGAGTGCAATAACAGTACAACAGTCCAACAACTGTACAATAACACAATAAATACAGCAGCGTATCACATACATCAATCAAGTTTATTTTATAAAGTCCACAGCCGCCCGTGGCTCAGGAGGTAGAGCGGGTCGTCCACTAATCAGAAGTTCGGTGGTTTGATCCCGGCTCCTCTAGTCCGCATGTCGAAGTGTCCTTGGGCAAGATAATGAACCCCAAAATTGCTCCCGATGGTTGCGCCAGCACCCTGCGTGGCAGCTTGCCGCCATCGGTGAATGGGTGAATGTAGGCATATTGTAAAGCGCTTTGGATAAAAGCGCTATATAAATGCAGTCCATTTACCATTTAACATCAATATGTCACAAAGTGCTTGAACATAAACATAGGAATGAAATAACAGAATAATAAACAAAACAAATACAGACCCAGTCTTGATCCCCAAAGAGCATTAGCACAGTACTAAACAGGCAATAGCACAGTAAAAAGGAAAAACTCCCTAGATGAAGTTAGAAAATAACTATGATAACTTTAACTGTATTGCTTTACCACTGAGTCCCCATTCATTGTCCCCCACATTGTATGATAACTTTAACTGTATGACCTGCTTTACCACTGAGTCCCCATTCACTGTCAATGCCGCCCCCTAGCGGCACAAAGTCAACGTTACAGTGTGACTAACAAACTAACAAACAAACAAACTAACTATGTAACTAACAGACGGAGACCAATCCGTGGTCCCCCCTTTGGTGGGGGACAACGAGCTAGCTGACCTGCAACGATGATTCCTGTAGCTATTTTGCTGCTCTTGGTTCAAGTTATGCTTCTCAGACACAAACTGAGGCAAACTTTAACTCAAATGAGGCGTCTAATACGTCTTTTGTTGATTCACCAATGCTGTCAACCGGTGAATAGACAGAATAGATGGCTCTTCTTCAGTAAGACACACTCGCTTTGCGTTGTGGTATACAGGGGAAATTGTAGGGTACATCGTCTGTTCAACGTTTGCAGTGGATTGTGGGTATTTTCTAGTGAACTATATAGTAAATCAAATTAACCGTTGAGAATTCGGACACTAGCTCAAAATGGCGGGAAGGTTTCAAACAGAGCTATTGTCTACACCAACAATTAGAGGAGTCATTATGAAGTTGCTGATGGTAGATCTTAAGACAGAACATGGGCCTGCAGTTAACTTCTGGGTTAAGACTCCACCATTGTCATTATACAGTATGTTAAAGCAGATTACAAGATATTCATGAAGCACTGAGACAGTACAACCCCGTTTCCAACTCACTCACTATTACTTGACTTCACATGCAGTTCAAAACATGCCCTATGAATATTTCATATTAGTCACAAGGGGATATGGCATTGACTGTAAGCTAAATTTTCATCTTGACACTGCCACTATGTAGGAAAGGCCAACAGAGATGCTGTTTTTCGAGAAAGGCTTATGTTTTTTAATGTGAGTGGAGCATAATGTCTTTTCGACACATATTTTGTCAATCCGTCGTCACCTTCTCTATAGCGGCCTGATTTGGAGGTGTGAAACTGACTCCACATTTTTGTGAAAGTAGTAAATAAGAGCACAGGCATCCAGCAGACTCCCCTCACTGATGTTTGCCACGCTCAAATACCAGTTAATGCGCGCTGTTGCTTCGCTGTCAGCGTGGCGTCAACGTTCTGGCTGCTCCACGAAATGCTTTTATTTTGAAGGAGGAGCAGAAGGGGAAAAAGTGTCTGTGTCATATTGTCAATATGTGTAGGTAGAGCTTTGGTATTTAACCACAAACTACAGCCAGACACTTTAAGTTGCAATTATCTGCTTATTGGAGTATGTTTCTCATTTAAAAAAAACACGTATAGGCCTTTTTTAATTGAACATCACAGCGTATGTGGATTGTCATTCATTTCATGATTGTTTCGCGAGTCAAAGCACCAGAAAACAGCCAATATCAGCTTCATTTCTCATCATTTCTGTGCACTATATGAAGATGAAGGCATGTCAACCATCGAGGATTGAATCTCAGCGATTTCTGAACTGGAACTCTTCCATTGGACATGAGTTGGACAAGTCTTAACGCAACGCCCAGAGTATCACAGATTGCCCTAGTCACGCCTTGTGGGCAGAACTGGAGCCACTCCCTTCAGGTTGCAGGCAACCGCAATGTAAATCAAACAGATTGAAGGTTTCATTTATTCCATATGTGGTAAAACTGCTCAACTGCGACAAAGAGAATCTCCGGCCCATGCCCCCGCTTCCTCGGTTATTTCCTGCACTTCACATTGTTAATTTGATGTGGCAGTGTGTATATCTCATGTGTCTGTATACATGTTGCCTGTTGTTACTGTGTTGTGTCTTTTTTTTATTCTTTTTTTCCCTCTCTGCAGTTTCAGACGCGTCAAGGTAAAGACAAATAAACTCTCAAACCTGAACTTGAATTCTTCAATTGGATGAGACAAACATGGCCTTCTTTTAAAAGAGTGTTTGCCAGGTGCAAATGCTTGGAGACAGTCTACCTTGCTGCTATAAACCTTCCAAAGTTGAAGACAGTTTCCTACAGTGTTCAGCAGCTTCTTGGCATCGGTACACAACGCGACCATATGTGTGCAGATCGCGTTTTCTCCGTTGAAGAGATGTTTAATGTGTTTTTTCGGGTCCTTACGGGCTGTGTAACAGCACCTGGGTGGGGACACCGGTCCCTGACAATATTTGTTTTCCTCAGGATTGATTAAGTGCGGTGCAGAGGTTAACAAGATCCCACTGTGGGAAATAATGAAGGACACTTATTAATATCGCAGCGTGCGCAAGGCTCGCGGAAAGAAGGGGCGCTCTTTGTTTTTCTAAGCAGTTTGCCATCGCAGAAAAGTCAACTCAGGGAGGAGGAAGAAGAAGAAGAATGGAGGGAGGTGGGGGGGGGGGGGGGGGGGGACGAGTTGAATCCTCATTCACCACTTCTCCCGCTGGCTCCGCTGGCATTTCAGCATCAATTTTAACCCTTTCCATCTCCTCCATCCCTCTTTCCCTTGCCCCCCCCTACTCCTCCCATTTCCCCCCTTTCCAAATGGGTGGCAGAAAGCGCTGTGTTTTTGATTGAAATGTGGGCTTTAGGGGGAGGACAGATTAACATAGTGAGTGGTTGTGCAGCTCTGATGTATTTGGCTTGCGGATTGCTGCTGATGTGTTGGCGGCAGATTATCGTCAGGCCAGGTGAAAATATATTCTCTGTGATTTGTTGTTGACTTTTTTCTCCTCCTCCTCCTTTTTTCTTTGAGGAAGTGAAAATCACAAGCATCAAAACGTTTTACTGTCATTTGTACCGCAATGGTCGGAAAATGCTCAGTTTTTATAGGCAAGATGGGCATAATGTGGCCATTAGATTTGTTTAACATGCACTATAACCAGACAGCTCTCATTTAATTGTTTGACCACATTTCTAAATTGACATACTAACAATATTTGAGCATTTCATTTAGACCATAAACTGGCACAAGCTATTGCTTGAATAAATTGCTTTTCAAATTAGTTTCAAAATGGCCAAATTGGCAATTAAAGCTCATGAAAACAGTAATTTGAAAAAATAATACTAATCAAGCCTTATGTTACAATGTTATATTATCCTCCAAGTCATGTTTTAAGACTACTAGCTTAAATGCAATGAAATCAAATGAGGACTGCAGTGGTGTATGTCTGGATTTTCTTTTTCCCCCCAATACCTGTTTATCTTTACTGGACTTGATCAGGTAATGTCATTTTCATTCAGTGGTTTTAGTATAAGGCAAAAAGTGTTATTTGTGATTATTACAGGGTGCGTGTCCCCACAGGAGTAATAGTAACAGTGATAAATAACCCTCTGATTCTCAGCAAACTGTCACATCCTCTGCCAACTCTAGTACCATCTGGACGGACAGTCTGTGTTTCACTTTACGCAGTCATTTAAAAACAATTCTCCCATTTGTATTAGTCTTTAATTCTCAACATGTTGACCCTCACTATTTGTACTTGCTGGCAATCTACACGAGCCATGTGTTTTATTGTTCTATTATTTAATTGTGAACTGATTGACTATTTTCATGGTTGAAAAGCTGTAGCCAGGACTTGGTATAGAGTCTAACATGTCTGTGATGAGTCTGACATGCAATCTAAATAATTACAGTTTGCAGTTGCAAAGATTGCAATTTTCTACAAAATATATATCAACATGTTTTGAATCTTTCGCCATGACAAGAGAGATTATACTGTTATACCACTGTTCATGCAAATCCATCTCATCAGTTATTATACCTTACATACTTTTGCAGGGAAAATATATGGCGCTCGTGATTTTTCCAGAGTTATAAAGGAATAAAAAAATAAATGTGATTCTTTTATTCACGCTCTGCCCATGACTGGCCCACCTAACGCTAACACATGAGCTTACTCTGCATTGCGCACACTTGCTCCGACAATGATTAGACGTTGACAATTTAATTACAAACTCCGTCTGAGGTTCCCCCCCCCCCCCCCCCCACTATAGATTAACTTTCAATTTCGCTAATTGGCCTTCCAAATGACATTTTATTTCATTTTATTTTCCTGGAGAGGTAATTAGAGGAACGAGGAACAGGGCTGTTTAACAATAACAGGCCCGCGCAACTATGCTCCAACAGACAACCGCTGCAATGTGTCGACGGTCGAATTAGAAACACTGGGACTGGCAAGCCGGCACAGGAATTTAGGGGGTGGCGGAGACAGAAAGGAAAGGAAGGAGAGAAGGGGAGGTGGAGGTGGGGAGGGGGAGGGTGGGGGGGTAGCAAGGGAGAGAAATAATCATTGGGAGAGGAATGTGCTATCCACAGGGGCTCCTGCTAATTGCCTCGTTCATGAGTTTGCGGGACGTGTTAGTCGGCTACTGGATCTGGATCCAGCTCTGGCGCCTCGGGGGTGTTGGCATCTCGGCTCACCAGACGACAGCTCAGTTCGACATGGACTCTTTTTTTTTTTTCCTCCCAGCCATTGCAGCTCGCCTCCCCTAGAGGTTCACCACCACCCCCCCGCCCACCCACCCCACCACCCCCATCAGAAGTGGCCTAGCTGTGATGGATTGGCATCCTGTGTGTGTCAAACTGCTTTATGGCTCTTTAATGAGGCGATCAGGCAGAGGGAGCCTCTGCTGCCACTGCCACTAGTGGTGCTTAAATAGGAAATCAAAACAGGTGAAGTTTCATTATAGCTGGTGCTGTAGCGGCCGTCTTCAGTACACACACACACACACACACACACACACACACAGGCAATTTAAAGGAGAGCTAAAAATGAGATATTTCCATATTCTACAGTAGTTTGCCTTAGGTGATATGTCCATGTTTTTGTAACGGACATCCACAAGTCCATGGATTCTTGTGAATGGCATTGTCTCTGATTGGTAGTGAAGTTCATGTCGGTATCGAGGGGAAGTTTGACGAAAGTAATCCTAAAGCCTTAACAGAGGATTTTATTATTCCTACACTCTCTCTTTCATGGAACTGTCTTATGAGAGAAGTTTACATTCAACTTAAGAGCATAACACAAAGTCACACTGTAGGTTTGTCAATTTATGGTTATCAGTATGGTCATTAAATCCTAATAGGACCAAAGATAGACATATAATGAGGATGATGGCACAGATGGCAGCAGAAGGCACGTCTTCCCCATCTTCAGTATGACATGATACTGAACCACAGCACAACCGCTGGATATTTTCATTAAACAATCATGTTAAGGCACACGTCAATCTCTTGTTTTAATTTGACACGGACAGGAACCCGCCCACACATACTGTATATAATCGCACGCATACACACACACTTATGCATGTCTTGCTCAGACATTCACCCCCACACATACCCGCAAATAGGAGTAAAGTGAACCCTGTTGACAGAGAAATACTCCAATTATGCATAAAGGAAGATACAGAGGCAAGCAATTACTCAAACTGTGCCAGCTGTCACGACAGTAATACGGCTGTGCATATGCTATATCCCATCAGTCAGGAACTGCCACATGTTTGCCTCCGCACAGAGCCGTACTCTGGTGGGAGTTCTGGTGAAAAGACTCCGCTGACAAAATGAGTCAAACTTTAAAGAAAAACTTGGAGGTGATGACAACAAGTCCCTCTACAATGTATCAACTGTATTCGTGATTTGACCGTAACTGTTAAGTGTGTCCAATTCCAGACACTGTATGAGCAAAAATTCACAACCAATAATGTCTGTCTTCTGTACCGTTTTGATTTAAGTTTCTCATAAATTAATCAGGCAACGTTTGTCTTTTTTTTTTTACTTAAATTATTTTCACCTTGTCTTGTCATTCGCTTTCCTCCAGTCCCTGCAAATGCATGACAGCACTCGTAGTTTTGAGATGCAAAAGGTTTATCCGATTTCCGACATTTCGATATTAACCCTCCCCTGTATCTTCACAACACAGATAACTGTAGGCATAGCAGGCAACGTATTGGTAGGCTATTGACCTTATTCACACAGCAGGTGTTTTGAACACTCACGGTGGGAAACTCTACCTGGAAGAGCAAGTCCAGCTGCTCTACACTGAGTATTTCACAGATTCACATTGAAAAACATATCAGAAACAAATGTATCTCAGGAATCAGAGGGATATCAGTTCATATTTTAATGTATTTGGCCCATTATCTCTACCTACCAGAGTCTATAGGCAGCTGGCTAGTAGCTACTAACTAGTAAGCTAACTAGCTAAATTCCTGCTAAATTCAGGCAGTTGTTGTCAGTGTTGCTAGTTAATCTGGTAACCGTTCGTCTATCTGAAGTCCTCACTTATGTGTCACTTATGAAGTAAAGCTAGATTTATGCCGATCTTCCAGGTAGAGTTTCCCACCCTGAGTGTTCTGTTTGCAGGGATGCCACTGCGCTCTGACCACCTGGTGCATTATCCTAGATGCATATAACCATTTCAAATCAGGAGAGACTAGGATGAATGCTCGAATGAAAAAAGTTTATTGATGACATGAAACAAGATGTAAACTTTGGCGTAAGCTCCATGGAGGAACTCCTCCCATTCGTGAAGTTAGGAGTACATCCGGGATAGACAGAGGAATTAGGACGTCCCCCTGGGGAGTTCCTCTGGAGCCTGGACATTGGTGGTGATGGGGTGGAGGAGGGACGAAGGTTAGCACAGCGACTGGAATGACAGCAGCATACGGCATAGATCTGAGAGAAGGGTAATAGCATAGAAGGTGACGTGTATATACTCCTGTCACTTAGACGATTGGCTCTTTGAAAAAGAGAGGGAAGTGACGGCTAACTGTGATTGGTTCTCTGGAAAAAGAGGGAAAGTGTTCACCAGCTCTGATTGGGTAAAGAGAAAGCATGAATGAATGATAAGTAGTCTTCCTGATTGAAATTGCGTAATACTTCACTTTGTGAAGAGAGGGTCGCACTCAGAAATATATCATTCACTTAATTTAATTGTTCATCTGTTACAGAAGAACATTTTCGGCCATCCGGCCTTCATCAGTGTGTACAAATGAAGGAATACGTTCCTTATTTATAGGGGACAGGTAGATTGCCAGGTGAACCTCATTTCTAATCATTGTGGGGTTGTAATTTCACTGTCAGTCAATACTGTGCATTGTAATTTCAAACTATTTCATCTGAAGTACATCCACCATCCAGTTAGACATACTGAAATAACAATATTTAAAATTAGCATTATTCACAAAGCATATTCCAAAACTACTATGGCTATCACTGTGGGGTTTTTTTCCTCAGGTTTCTCACCGTTCATAAATCAGTTCAAACCAATAGTTGGCAAAACCCTTTAAACATGTAAATATAATTAAGGGATCAGTACAGCCACCAAAGATACATCTGTGTCATGATCTCAGCCCTAGCCCTTGTGTTTTGTCATGATCTGCCAATCCACTTCCTTTGTTCCTCTGTCAGTTCGTCAAAGTTGCCATGTTGCTCATGTCCTGCTTTGAAGCCTGTTACCCTGTATCCTGCTATCTGGAATCTGTACCCGAGCCCGCCTGCCTGCCTGCCTGCAAGCCTATATTCAGTATATACCTTCACTTCAGCAATAAATCACTGAACTGTCACATTCTGCCTCAACTGTCTGCATTTGGGTCCTCGTCTCTGCCCTTGACAGTACGAACCGACAGGGGAACAAAGAAAGTGGATTTGTATATGTAGAGAGTGGCTGATTAGGGAATGAGAAGCAGGTGAGGAGGTTGGCGGGGAAGGCCAGGCAATTGCAGAGCAGATGAAAGAAGTGGGAACGGGTGTGAAGATGGGTGGGGCAGTCAGATGATGGGGAAAAAGGAGGGAAAATCCGAGGGCACCTGGTGGATGGCTAAAGGATGGCAGGACTGGGGAGTAGAAGGAGTGGTTGACCAGGAAACAGGAGCAGACAGGGGCAGATCATGCCAAAACACAAGGGCTAGGGCTGAGATCATGACAATCTCTTATCAAAGCCACACTTACTAATTTGGTATAATGCAACTTAGAACAATTTTCTTTATCCCTTACAAAGTGACTTAAACATTTTGAACTTTTTGTGAATGGCAGGAACAGATAACACTCTGGAAGATATAGTGTCACTTGACTTATGTTTATAGAAAAGGGAACAAATTACATTCTTCATTCATGCCAGCAGGATAAAGAGTTTTTAGCTGATGTATCCAAAAACACTGTCGTTGTAAGAGTAATTTTTCATCATAACCATGTCTTCGGTTGAGCCACACTTTTTCCAATTCCAATACATTTTAGATCCTGAACTTTGTGCCCATGTTCACAGAAATGTTGTGCCACGGGTGATGTCATATCTGCCCATCTGCCCTCCCTGAGTGTTCAAAATGGCCGCAGTGTGAAGGTCAATTGAAGCCTTATTTTTCCATTTATCAGCCAATATTGCCACCACAGTATCTTTTTTACTCCTCACAGATAGATTCATTAATGTTAACGGTGGATCCTCTACATGAAGACACCGTCGGCCAAAATGCAATCTTTGGGTTTGTGCTTCTTGTTTGTGTCTAAGTTCATACCTTACTGTCTTTTTTCTATAGATATTTATGAACTTTGATATTTAGCTTCTCAAATATGTATGAATTTGTGGCCTTTTTTAGGGAATTCACTGAAAAAATTGCACCCAAAGACCCCGAATCACATTCGAGAGAGTGCGTCCGGAATTGGATAAGGTGTCTGGAATTGGACGCAGTTCCATAACCCTAACCCACAAGATTTTCAAGATGTACTTTAAGGCAAATATATGAGAACCACATCTGGCTACTTCAGTGATAGCTTTCAAGCACCCAACATTACTATGCAACGCAGTCGGATACAATTTAATGAAATGAGCACGAACTCTGAAATGCTGATGCGTTGTGGACCCGAATTATGTGATGATACCATTCCTCCAACATGAATTGGATTATGTGTCAATACCATGAATTAGACACACCATGTTCACCTGTTGGTCATGTGAAAACATTAGCTAATTTAGTCATGCAGAACAGCTTTGGTTAAGGTTAAGGTTCGGGTTAGGTTTAGGCAATAAAATGTTGAAGGTCCCATATGGTGTAAAACAGGATTTCTGATTATAAAGGAGTTGGATGGTCTATCTAAACATGGTGAAAGTCTCAAAACACACGGTCGCCAACTAAATCCACACAATCCATATTAGAAAAGCGAGCCTCTAAACGAGCCGTTAAAACTTCCATAACTTTGTGGCGTCACAAAGGTTCGCTCATTATAATTTTTGTAAGAAATAATAGACTAACAAAGTGTTTTTTTCAAAGCGGTTGAGCGGTTGTAATTGTTTATTACCAAAGAGTTTTCCCTACCTGTAGCTGCCGGGCCGCGATGTCTCACGTTTCACTCTAGAAACGGTTAGCCAATCGGAACAGAGGGGTTGTTAATATTAATGAGCCTTAAAGACACGGCGACAGAAACAGCCTGTTCTTGGTAAGGCTCAGAGAGATGCTGGAAAATGAAGGTGTAAAAATGGATTGAGAGTGTTTTTGGTACATGACACCACACACACAGCTTTAAATGGACCTCAAGACAGAAAACTGGCAAATGGAGAATATGGGACCTTTGAGGTTAGGCAATGACGTCATGTTTTGGTCATGGTTAAATGAGAAAAACTGAAAATGTAACCTTCACTCACAGTAGGAAATCTTCTTGATATGAGTTGGGAATTGAAGGCAAATGTATTTATCCACCCACCACCTAAACCTGCACACCCTCACTTTACAATTACTTTCCAATGTCAGACTAGTACCTGTTTCCCGTCGTGTCTCCTTCACCTACCCTTTCGTGATGGGGAAACATATTTCTCCCACTTTTCATGCACAGCACACCCATTTGCATTTTAGGTCTTGTGCTTATTTCACGAAATTATGCAAGGCCAGGCTATATGCCATCAACATCAGAGGAAATATACCATAAGTCAGGACACTGCAGTGTTTTTTTAATCTATGTGAATGGGTTCAGTTGATGGACACATTTCAGGGATTGTTGCAAGGATTGAACCTGTGATTTTTTTCAGCTTACAGGATTAGCTTGCTTTGATAATTGATTGTCTTTTTTTTGTTTCAAGGACAATATTTAAGGTTTGTAAAACAGTGAAATGGCAGTCTCATGTTTTACTCAATCCTCCCTGTTGTCCTCCCAAGTTTTTGGCAGATTTGCTGTGATCTCTATGGATTTTGCATAAGTGAGGTGCTGGCGTGTTGCCTCAGTTTCATCTAGCTATTATAGCCTACCCAGCGTTTTGAAATGCTAAAATATGGTTATGAATTGTTCACTCTAAATTGCCCTTAGGTGTGCATGTGAGCATGAGTGTGTTTGTCTGATGGACCGTCCAGACCTGTCCAGGCTGTTTCCCTGCCTTCCGCCCAGTGCACGCTGGGATAGACTCCTCCCCCCCTGTGATCCTAAAGAGGAATATATAGAAAATGGATGGATGGAAATTTCTTCAGTCAATTCAGTGGTCAAACAGTATATTTTTCATATATACAGTATGTAAAAGGAATATGCAGCAGGCTGTGGCTGTTGCAGCAAAATACAATACAGAGTAAGAATTGTCTGCTCCAGGACAAATTTCCTATAATTTCAATTCAACAGCGCTTTATTTATCCCACATGGGGCAATTAAGCAGGCACAATGAGAAATATGCCAACAATTCAGGGTAGTGAAGATTTCCTTTAAGACTATATAAGCTAAATCGAAGGCCCTCTTTCTTAATTCCACTTATTTTCCCTTCTATCTCCATCGGTCCACAGAGTCCAAAACTTACAGGTTTTTCTAATTGCGAAGCCTTGGTGCTCATCTTTTCTGCCGGAATCGTTTTGAGCGACGGCATGGGAATAGACCCGAAGAAATGTGTGTCCCAGGAATTGTTTGCAAACAGAAGCAATTTCATGCTGCTTTAACACTCAGGAAATCGTTTTAATTCAGGAACAACAAAAGCCGCTCCCGAACCGCTTCAGTCAGTTGAAGGCCATTATGAACACAATTAAATCGATAATACACGCTTTTGACATGAAACTCGCCGGCGTTCCTCGTGGTAAACACAGGCATAAAGTGAATCGCGCGTAGACACGAGTGGATCACACGGAATTGAACGTCTCCATCTGAGGCTTACGGAATTTGATGGCTTTGCCGCTGTAATATTTGAATTGCAGAATTGCTCTTTTCTGAGAATACGCTCTTCTCCCCATACCATGCATACTAAAGTCACTGGTCTGTGTTCAATATAGAAAATAGTACGTCTTGATACAGCATCCAGGATTTAGAATGACACTCTAAAAACTAAAATAGTTTTCCGTAATCGTTCCTCCTGCTGGGGAACCGCTATCAGTGGAATCCGGCCCACGACTTCCCTTGCTTCCCAGCCACCACAGTGACTCTGACACATACTCTGTCACTCCGCAGAATGGCTTTCTAAAAAGCACAGCAAGTGGTGATTATGTAAGGTGGGAAGTGGGTTTGAAATGAATCATATCCCTTCGACCGGCCCTATGGAACAAATTCAATTTCCCCCCCCCAAAAAAAGTGCAAGCGCTGCCTGTCTGGCACGGGCACCTATGCACTTAAAAGTCATTTTAAGCATTTTGATTGCTATTTGTTCATGCTTTAGATTCTAATCCTTCCGCATTGCCGTCTGAAACTGATTGTTCGAGGCAGCAGACAGCATTAAACAGGGCCCCGGGACAATGGTTTTTGTCAGCACAATGCATTTTGTGAGAGGCAAAAGTGAGCAAAGAGTCTCGGGCAGCCTCTGTGAGATTGGTCAGAGTAAAGCAGTGCACACAATGTTTCCAAATGTTGCTGCCTTAAAAGTGAGGGAGAACATATTGCGGTTGCTATAGCAATCACGGATGTTGAGAAAAATCACCTGGATTGAAGTTAAGCACTAGTGGCATTGCGGAAACACTAATCAATGAAACACGATGGCCCTCCGTCGATATTTCAATATGAATAGGGAGAGATTTGTGACAGCTGAAATATCTCATAGATTAGGCATGGAGTATATCCTTTTAGCATTCTCCAGTGTTCATTTCTGCTCCCAAATTGAACTCCATTTAAATGGCTTGTTGAGCACACTTCTCATATGGCCATTGCACTATTTGGTCTAATGATTCTGTTACATTATGTCCCATATAAAGTAGTAATGGCTTCACCGGAATACTTTATGCAAGTTCAAATCTGCGTATTGGACAATGGCTGTGCAGCGCTCTGTTATTACTGAGATGAGCCCTCCAACTTAGCTCATTTCCATCCAAATGTCAGCTTTGATTAATCACCTCAGTGAGAGCCTTCCACCATCTCATGCATCTGCCAAGACCCAGCGCCACCACACACACACACACACACACACACACACACACACACACACACACACACACACACACACACATGCCACACCAGCAGATTCTCAAATAGGCCTGCGTCCACCGGCAGATCCAGCGGTGAGAAATTACAGTATGGGCTACAGTATACAGGGAGACCATATTGGAAGAATGTCACCAGGGTTTGATCAAATTAAATCCTTTCTGTGAAGCTATCAGAGGATCTGGAAGTCGAGAAAAAGAATCAGCAGAAGTCATGATGTTTGCCCTAGATTGATTGGCATTTCCGTCATGCACCATGTCCCAATAAATGTTTATCATTTTTTAATAAAAATACAAATTGAAAAATCAAAGTTATCTCGAGTTAGCTTTTTTGACTGCTCTGGTGAAAATACCTTGATTGATGACATCTTGACACTTAAATTGTTATTGATAGAGTCAATAACGTTTATGAAATTAATTTTGATGTATGATTCTATCCATTATTTTATTGAGCAGAACGAATTGCGTGCGATAACGCATACACCGCTATTAATACAAATAAAGAAATAAAATAGAAGTGAATGGTAGGATAATGTAATGGTTATGAAACGAACATTCAATCTGTTAAACGTGTCATTCAAAAATGATTTGTTTGTAAATGACTTTTTAAAAAGGTAATATGATGGCGTTTAATTTTGAAGTCACGATTGTTTACTGATAAGGGAACAAAGATTGCCCTTTCCCCCATTATGCAGTAAGGTGGTTGATTTCTGGATTGCAGTTCTAATTTTGATGGAGCTCATATTATAAAGAAACTTCCCATACAGTAAGTTTGGGTTTAAAGAAAACAGTACAGAACAGAACAGTGTACTGTTGCAGCTCAAGGCGAATATCGACCGCTTGTCCAAAGCTGGCGTCTGTATTTGCCAAAACTGCATGTAGGCATGAGTGTCTGTGGAATTAGAGGTTATTGAAGGGGAATACCACTGAGCTTCACAGTGGATCTGTATATAATGGATGATGTTTTTTGGTTTTATGTCTAAATGAGATTCATTCTATCACAGTGTTATCAATTCTGAATTAGAAAATGTACTCTCGTCCTCAGAAAACCCCTCTGAAAGCCCCCACCTTCACCTCTCCCCCTCTCGATTTTTAAAGTAATGCGTTGAAACATAAAAAAATATAAACGTGCCAATCACGACTACGCGGAATAAGGAGGGTGTTATGCATTTCCCCGGTAATCGTAACTGAAGAGGTAATTGTCGCCGACGCTCACAGATGGCGTAATAGAGTTGAGGCTGATTGAGAAAATCTCCTGGCAAAGTTCCTGGATTGTTCCCATTTTAATTACTGTAGATCTTAGCCACACACACACCTTATGTTGATGTTCATTCTCCGCTATGCAATAATAACCGCTGAGTGATAAAGTCATTAAAATAGATGGAGTACGGCGGATTGAAACATGAATGCAAATCCGCAGTTAACATCGGCGCGGTGAAAAGGCAAACGCTGGCAATTAGTCAAGGCGTCGCATAAACGCTTAAGTGTTGAATGCTCGCCTCGGGGGCCAGAGCTTGATCCACAGTGCGTTTATATAAATATATAGAGTGGGGAATTAATTGGCTGTCTTTTTCCGCATTAACAAAAAAACAATTCTTCCTTTACCTTTATCGCTTATGATGAAAGACCGCAGAACACCGTCACTTTGAGTTAGCGGTTCATTTATTCTTTTCTGGTATAGGGCCACCTTCCATACAGCACTGAATATATGTGAAACTAATTCACAACTCTTTGACCTGAGATGCCCTGTGTGGATGTGATAGTGTGCATAATGTGTGTGTGTGGGCAGATATGGAAGCCACCGCACTGTGTGGACTTAACAACTGCAGAACACATGAACTGGAACTATCAATAATTTCTCATTGTTTAAAGGTGGAAAGTAACACTATAATACTGTTCTACTTTTATTCCACTACATTTCAAAGGAAAATATTGTACTTTTTACTCCACTGAATTTATCTGACGGCTGGAGTTACTAGTTACTTTGCAGAATAAGGTTTTGCATGTAAAACATACGATCAACTACCCAACAGTATATGGAGTAGTTCGACCTACAACATTACCATACTTCTTACAGGTTAATGCATCAATAATTTAACACTCTGAAAGGAACCGTTCAGAATAAAGTACTTGTACTTTTGATATTTAAGTACATTTTAGTGCTAATACTTCTATACTTTAAGCAAAAATTTGAATGCAGGACTTTAATGGAGTATTTTTTCATATACATGTACTTAAGGTCCCATATCATGTAAAACAGGATTTCCCTTGCCTCTGTGATGATAAAGGAGTTGGATGGTCTATCTAAACATGGTGAAAGTATCAAAACGCACGGTCGCCAACTAAATCCACACAATCCATATTAGAAAAGCGAGCCTCTAAACGAGCCGTTTGGACTTCCGTAACTTTGTGGCGTCACAAAGGTTCGCTCATTAGCATTTTTGTAAGAAATAATATCAAAGCGGTTGTCATTGTTTATTACCGGAGAGTTTTCCCTACCTATAGCTGCCAGGCCGCATTGTCTCATGTTTCACTCTCGAAACGGTTAGCCAATCGGAACAGAGGGGTTGTTAATATTAATGAGCCTCAGCGACACAAGCGACAGAAACAGCCTGTTCTTGGTAAGGCTCAGAGAGATGCTGGAAAATTAAAGTGTAAAAATGGATTGAGAGTGTTTTTGGTACATGACACCACACACACAGCTTTGAATGGACCTCAAGACAGAAAACAAAACACTGGAAAGTGGAGAATATGGGACCTTTAAGAAAAGCACTATGACTGAATCAGTAGCCATGAATGTTCCATGTAGCTATTATAAAGCTCTTGTTCAGGTGTCATAAAGCAGACATCATGGTAGGTGTTATCATGCTGCGATTAATTCTAACACTTTAAAAAGAGCACCGGAAAGTTCTAATTACTGTGAAACAACCCTCCCTCCTCCCCCCATTCCACTCAGCTTGCTGCTTATGACTTACTTGTCCTTTCCAATGGTCCTGGAAACAGTGAAGAATTAATAGAACTGCTTAAAAAGAGCTTAAACATAATGATTTCCCGTTGCTAAGAGAACAGTTCGCAAAAAGACATTGTGTTTCCCTCTGTCAAAACACATCACTGGTAGCTGCGGCAGAACAATTCAAAAAAAGAAATAAAATCCTTCTGATGTCCCCCTCGCTGACATATTTGCTTTTTTTCCCTATATATGTTCTGCTCTTGAATGCTAATGTCTCGCTCTCTGAATGTACTGAAAGAGTGTGTGCACTGTGTGTCAACAATACCGCTCTGAATAAGGGGGATCTCTCTTCAAAAAATAGGAGCGCCGTTCCCATTGACTTGTCACATGGAAGAATCCAAGCACTAAGAGAACATCTGTTGATGCTCTGCGACGGCTTATTCTTGTCACAGTGCTCTCTGCGCGGAAAGTCTCAAAATACATCAGAAGATCTCCGAGGCCCAGATCAATCAAGCCCTCCAAAGTGCCCAAATGTTTGATACATCCCCACGCTATCCCGCTTTACTCACTCCGTTCCAGCTGAGCGGCAAGTAAATGTTTAAAGCCCTCACATCTTAAATATCTGCGGCACTTCCCAATTTATGATCCGGGCATGTCGCTAAACCTCTCAATTAAGCACTAATTAAGACTCCTCTGAAGAGGCGGAGGCAGGACGGAGAAGTAGGTCAGGCAAAATGCGTCACCGCTTGGCCAAACGCCATGAATGCACCACTGCCTAATGATTCTGAATAGTTTAAGACGAAGAACCAGCTGGCTCTGGGAAACAGTAACTTGATGGTTTGTATGGCATGACTATGCGAAGAACAAAGTGATCTGAATGGGTGATGAACAAGCTACTGGACATTCTCACTCACATTGTTAAAGGTCCCATATTCTCCACTTTCCAATGTTTTATTTTATGTCTTGAGGTCCATTCAAAGCTGTGTGTGTGGTGTCATGTACCAAAACACTCAATCCATTTTTACACGTTCATTTTCCAGCATCTCTCTGAGCCTTACCAAGAACAGGCTGTTTCTGTTGCTGTGTCTTTAAGGCTCATTAATATTAACGACCCCTCTGTTCTTATTGGCTAACCGTTTCAAGAGTGAAATGTGTGACACCACAGACTCAGCAGAACAGGCAGCTACAGGTAGGGAAAACTCTCCGGTAATAAACAATGACAACCGCTTTGAAAAAAACACTTTGTTAGTCTATTATTTCTTACAAAAATGATAATGAGCAAACCTTTGTGACGCCACAAAGTTACAGAAGTCCAAACGGCGACCGTGCGTTTTGATACTTTCACCATGTTTAGATAGACCATCCAACTCCTTTATCATCACAGAGGCAAGGGGAATCCTGTTTTACACCATATGGGACCTTTAACAGGTGGCAAACACAATTTTTCATTCATCTTTATGACCACTGTACTGAATCTTGTCATGGTTAACAATGTATTTTTTATGCCATTTGAGGGCTTAAAATTTCCCTTTCCATTAGTGGTTAAAGTTATGTGTGTAACTGTTATGACCCCCCCCCAAAAAAAAATCCAAAAATATCCCGGACGAGCCCCCATTTATGTTACGACCCCTAAATGCTGTCTAGGGTGGCAAGGGGGTAACATAAACTAAGTCCAGGAGAAAGGGAGCAAAACAGGGATAAAGTGAACAAAAGATAATTTATTTTACCAACGGCTCGCTTCAGGGTGGCCAAGGCCAAAATAACAAACAAAAAACCCACACTGTCTAGAAACAAAGATAGCTAAACTGGGTTAAACAAAAAGTACAATTCTAAACTCCCTGAATTACCAAAACAGGAAAAAAGGGGGAGTAAAACAAATGGCAGCACACCCTTAGAGAGCTTGCTGGCAGTGACTGGAGTTTCTCTCCGGCTTTTATACTGGTCCTGATTGCCAACAAGCTCCGGGTGAGGCCACTTCATAACCAATCACTGGGTCAAAGGGGGCGGATCTGAAATAGAGAGACAGACAGCAACACACCCCAAACCATGGCCAGGATCTGGCATAGGTCGTAACAGTAACATTTTATGTTTTTCAGAATGAAGACCACTCTTCCCATAGACGTTGTCGCTTCCTGACGCAAAAAACGATGTTGGTATTTGTTTGATATGTTTTGAAAAGCAAGGAAAAGAATAAGAACTGATAGCCGTCCTTGATAACAGCCAAGATGCAATCTGATAAGCTAACATGAAGTTGAAACATTGTATTTAGAATAGTTGAACTGGAATAAAGTTGCAAAGTAAAAGCAGTTCCTGTTTTGTGCCGTAAAGCAAAGGAGCAGATTTCCCGCCAAAATCGACCTGGTGACACAATGTAAAATGCGGTGCAGAGGCCGCTAATCTTCTCTGCGGTGGTCTCATTTGTTTATGGTAATGATACTAATGTCTCAAAATTAATGTGGTAATGACTACACTGTTAAAATGCCACACTTAGCGCAGATATTTTTTCACATTAATTGTATTATTAAGTAGGGGAGAGTGGGGTAAGTTGTCACGTGGGTAAGTTGTCTCAGTGGTTTTATTTCTGAAACTAAATATATATCCAAAAGTCCAGTTACAAAAAAAATATATTTTCTTAATAATAGGTGAATACAACAGTCTTTTTATGATTAGAAATATCTTTACATTCATTCTTTTCTGAATAAATATGATTTTGGTACTTTGGTACTACTAAGAACCATTTTATATAATAAAACATCAACTTCAAATTCAATTATATATTACATGTACACTAATATATCATTCTGTTAGAAATTGTATCAGAATGTATGTTTGTCTGAGCATCCCAGGATGGGTGAGGGAGAGGTTATTTTACCTGGAGTGTGGTGGGTGTTGATTTCTGAGATGAAGTATGTTGTTTTCATTACAAGAATATGTTTTTCATGTTATTATTGTATATATACTTCAGAGGAAATTGAATTGTGTGCACAAACACAGCACACTTGTCTATGTGACAACATGCCTCGACATGGGGTAATTTGTCACAATTTGTCAAGTGGTATTTCATCAGTAATAACCTTCTCTTCCAGTAAATTATTAAAAATGTAAAAATGCCATTTTTTTTAGAGAAGACCTTAATCTAGCTAGAAAATATATATTGTATCTCAGTAGTAAGGCACTACTGAGAAATACACCGATGAGTAAAAAGTGTGACAACATGCCCCTCTCTCCCCTACTTGAAGATTTTGCCGCATTTTTGTCTCATCAAAACTCAAAACAGAATATTTTTAACATATCCAACTCCTATAAACAAAGCAAAGACAAACAAACTCTATACAGCTGAAACATAGGAATTTTGTTGCTTTGCTTCTACAGTGATAGCCAAGTCCTCCCCATCATGCAGCCGCAGTCAATTCCCCCTCAAATCTTGTAAAGCAGAACTGAATGAGAATTCTGTAACACAAAACTCATGTCTCTCAATCAACTGCTACTGCCGGCGTCGTCTCTTGTGCCTTTTGACAGCTGAAAGGAGAACAAAATTTGAATTTTCCCCTGAGCAACGTGCCTTTTGACAGCTGAAAGGAGAACAAAATTTGAATTTTCCCCTGAGCAACAGTGCGGCAAGAATCCACTGTTGCAAGCAGTGCCTTCTGTAAGAGAGTGGGATTTCTGCAATGGCTACATCTGTAGTGTCAGCCCTCGTATCGAGAATGAAAAAGCATCAATAATCACGTTTGCTGTGTTTTTTTTTTGTTTTTGTGTTGAATCCCTCGTTAGAACAGACCCCGGGAGAGAGAGAGAGGGACCCGACTGGCGGGACGCATCAGCTATCTGAAATTGCACATTTCAGATCATATGGACTGACACGGCGAGCGTCTTGCCTGCACACCCCCTATGCACGGCTTGGGATAACAGTGTCTTAAGTGAAATGCCAAAATGTTACAGAAAGATACATTGGAGTTCACGGTAAAGGAGTGGCCTCTTTTCTTTCCGGGTAGAATGTATATATCATGCTGTGATATGTGTTCTGACCCTCATAAATCATTCCCACAGCATTATTCTCTTTGGAGTCTGTTTGTTAGTGGGTGATTCTCTTTCTCTCTCTCTCTCTCTCTCTCTCTCTCTCTCTCTCGTACACACACACACACCCAAACCCACCCACGCACACAAACACACACACAACACCTACACATACAGAGCTTGAATTCTAAGGGGAATTCAATAGCCGAAAGCTGAATTGGAAGTAATAATACTCTAGTTCATTCTGAGATGTGGTGATGGTCAAATGTCATGTGCATTAGATTTCAGAGCGTGCTAGAACCATGGCTCATACGCAGAAATGAAGATTGAAAATATGTTTTTGACATATGATGTTCTCAGCCACAATTGAAGCATTATATAAGCTCCCTTTGAACGCTGCCATTTGATTATAAAATAATACTGGATAACAATCTAATGTATGTATGTGTATGAGTATATATATGTATCTGTACTGTATATATTGTATATATAGAGATATACTGTATGTATGTATGGATGCATATATGTATTCTTTGTTTTGTGTTTTTTCTTTGAGTTGGATTTACTGTATTTTGTAGCTATGGGAAAATATTTCATAATCATTTCCTTTTGCCATTTCCTTTTTGGAGTTGAGACGGGATGGGTTTGGAGGGAAAAGTACACATATTGTGAACACATATGTTTTTGTTTCTAGTATGTTGTGTACTAACTTTTCCTTTAGATTTAAAAAAAAGTTGATCACAAACAAAAAAAAAACATATGATGTTCTGGCATCCCTCATCATTATTGCATGATCTAGTCTTTATCACAAACAGATGTAAAACCTCATCGCTCTTCTGTAATTTTTCCAGTCGAGGCTTATGAGTTTCATTCTCTGCCGCTCTCTATTCGGGGCTGTGTGCCAAGTGCGCATGCATATCGAACTCTCCCTATATGTACATTTCTGTAATTGCCTGCCCCTGCTTTAATGAAATGCCTGAAAACGCGCCGACGTTCAATTCTGACTGCACACTCGCATTAGGATTCAGGTAAGAAGGGCAGAGACAAGGAAAAATAGCCCCACGCCACATCCTCTGATCCAGATGAATTGTCACAGCTGGGAAAAGACAGTGGGTTTAGCTGAGAGTCCTGTTTACGCTCCCCAGGTGGTATTATACACCCCAGGTGGTGCGTGTGTGTGTGTGTGTGAGAGCGAGAGAATGAGAGCAGGCGAGACAGTGTGCATCTCTTGCGCGTGCTTGTGTAGGCGTTCCGATGTGTGTGTGTCGGTGTGTGTGTGTGTGCCCCGCACCTCTCTCTGGTGGAGGTGGGGGGGTGTGAAGCTCATGAAACACTGCCTAGAGACACCGGCCCCAGCAGCAGGTACAGTACACCTGCCGTTTGTACAGTAGTAGCAGGTGCCAGGACTGATAGACCCACAGTGGGATCCGATTGGTTTACACCCACTGCTAACCTTAGCCATTACGGGAGGGGAAAAAGTGAAAAATATCTGGGCTCAGTGCCTCTCAGTGTCTCTGCACTGCACTTCCCAGAGATCACCTGTCACTCAAACAGTGTGTCCAGTACTGTGACTTTTTCTTTTTCCTTGGATTTTCTGTCGATGCAGTTTGAGTTTCTCTGTTCTTTGTCTGTTCTGCCATGGTGGCTATCACTGCTGCTAATGGTGTTTTTTTTCAGTGGTTCCACCCTTTGCCATTTTGAGTAGCTTCATGCTTTGGTTGATACTGGGTACTGAGAGAGACTATCTGTATTATTTAATACTGATCATTAACAGACTGGTTTGGTCTAGTCAAGTGCTGCAGCGTGAGAAACTCAGTGGGTTCACATGGAAACCAGCATTCTGTAATCCTAGTTCATTTCATGTGTGTCCTGCTTTCTCTATACTATCTCTATACCATATTTTTGTATTATTGTCAAGGAAACATTTTTTTAAAAGATAGTTTTTATGGAAATGTGAAGCCGTTCCTGTTATGGTTCGGAGGAAATCATACCCAGGTCACATAGAATAAACCAACCTGTTGTCATTCCCAACTCGTCCTATGTTGACTCTTTGTCATATCCCTTGGCGTTGCTATAACGACGCTAAAGGTTCCCTTCTGCGTCTGTATAGGATGCACTGGGTGTTCCATAGACTCCATGGTAAAGCCTCTCGCGGCAGTATTGGACGTCTACAGCTCTCTCTCCTGGACCACGGAACACACAGTCTGGCGTACATTTTCTGCCCAAATAAGGCATTCCGCTTTGCTGCATTTCTTTGCTTGAGCTCTTTGGTGATAATATAAATTTTTTTTTAAAAATGGTTGTAGATCAATTTCGAGGCCAAAAATCGCTTGCATTTACCATTTGATGTCACCTGCTAGATAAATAAATACATTTGGCTCATAACCTATATAACAAGTTATTTCAGTGGCATCTCAGTAAACTCCATAAAAGATTGGCACTTGATAACGACTGTATCGTTACATCTACTAATACGCACAATTTAAATAGAAGAACGCAGTCGGGACTTTCTGCCTGTGAAACACAGCTGATGAAATCGCGGCAAAATAGCACCAACAAAAGTATATTTTTGTAATGTATTTGATTATATCCTCTTATAAGATAAATCTGTTGGTTTAGATTGTATTGCGTCTTTCTAATATTGAGCAGTTTGCCAGTAAACAGCAAACTACAGTTAGCACTTCCTATGAGCACTTCACAATAAAAGCCCTGCTCCGTGGGTTTTGTTGTTGGTTCTCCCATAGTTGATGTTGTAAACATGGAATTGACATTGTTACTGGGGTATTTGAGGGTGGAAAAAAAACAAATCTTGTGTCAGATTTCAGCCAGACCGTAATGGGAAGCAGGAGAATTTCAGAAAATATTGCATTTCAACCCAACTCAGTGCCGCCTGCCATCAGTAACCCCGCTCCCATGAAAGTACAGCTCAGTAGCTTTCTAGAGAAGTTGACCCCATGTCTCTAGCCGCTTGTGTTGCTGCATAATAAGCCTTCAAAAGTAGCCCGGGGTCAGAGTTCAAAGGGCAATATCGCAGTACAGGAACCACCCATGTTCTTCATATTGACATATGTTACTCTCCAGGTCAAGGCCTTTCCAAAAAATGTCTTTAATTTTGTCCTACGATAAAGTTAAATTTTCACCTCTGTCCCACCCCAGCCTCTTTCAGGCGTAGTTTCTGAGACCCTTTGAGACTTAAGGAGTCAACATAGGACGAGTTGGGAATGAGAACGGGTTGAATAAACACATAGAAAGTAAAACACAAAATAAACCATCTTCAATCTTCTTGGTGAGGGTCGGATTTTTCTACAGCCATTATACTATGCTATCAAAATTAATTTGAGAATGATACATTGAGGTAAATATTCTACTCGTATCAGCTTTAAATAATCAAAATAATACTCCAAATAATCTGCTTTGTGTCGGGGTCTTCAATCACCCTGTTGGAGCTTATTATGTGATGATGACCGGCATGCTGCACATGATCACTTACGGCAAAAGAGAGTAGCAAAACAAACAGACATTTGTTTATATGAAAATGTCAGGGATTATTACTCTGAAGGATGAGCGGTGTTGGTGATTTTTTTTCACCTGAAGTGTTGCTTATAAGGCATTACAAGGCACCGTTTGCACATGAATGTATAATGAGAACAGCCGGATCTATCCAAAACGACTGAAAGAGAGAAAAAAAAAGAAGAAAAAACAAATAGCCCAAAAGAGTCCAACGTTTTATTATCTTATATTTTTCCTCTCCATTTTGCTTTGTAATAGTTTGAGTTTATTTTGTTTGCTCTAAGCCTATGCTTCTGGAACGGAGCATTTGATTATTACAATAAATACTGTAAGGACTTCCCATAGAGCACAGCCAGTCCTCTTTATTGTTTTGTAAAAAAGCAAAAATGTTGCAGAGGCACGGTGTTGACATAAAAAGCCTGGCAAAAAATAGTCTGAACAGCCAAAAGGTGGGCAATTTATTTTCAGTCCAGTCGAGATGGAGCAGCAATAATGGCAACACAGCAGTGGAAGATGAATGCCAACTTGCATCTGTGGGTCAATGATATAAACAAGTCAGCAGTGTCCGACCTAGACAAAGTGAAATGAACTTGAAACCCAACTAAATAGCAACATAAGTAGAAAACGACACCCCTATGTAAATAGACAATGGACACAATTCTTCATAATTGAAAACAATAGAACTTAGGTGATTTCCCTGCGTTTTTAACCATTACTGAGCTCCAGGAACCCAGTGGAAATGATCTGGTCATTGTTTCCAGCAGGAAAAACGTCCTTCCCCCACTGAGCATGGAATAGGTCAGAGCCTTGAGAGGGAGATTGGATCTAAATTGTTCCAATCTTGGCGTTAGATAACAGCGGCGGCACCCCCCCCCACCCCCTGCCGCTGCTGCTCTGCTGCGCGGCTCCACACAATCACCCGGGCCCGTAATGAGAGGGCTATGAGGTTCACTCTTCATAGTTTAGTCTTTTACAACGCTGCCCTTTGGCACGCCTTCCACCAGAACAGTCGCCCCCCCTGAACACCGCCGGGGCCCCTCCAGAGCCTCCTAATCAGCCGTGGGTGTTGTTGAGGTTAATCTGTATTGTTCGTGGCGATGCGAGCAGAGGGGAGGGGTCCCCCCCCCGATCCCTCTATGCGCTGATAGCTGCCTCCTAACAGGCGGCAAACATCCCATGACACGTCTTGTTTACGTAGCCCTGCAGTGGGACTCTGTTGGTTGTGCTCGTGTCATGGACACACAGATAACCTCACTCCAACCAGGAGTTTAATTGCTTGCCCCCTTGTTGTGCTTGTGTTGGCGGGCTCAGAAGGGAAGGAGGAGGAGGAAAGAGCTGTGCAGTCGCTCTCATGAGGCTCTGAACTCTGTCTGAAGGCACACTGCTATCACTGTAATGCAACACATAGAAAATATATAGGTAACACTTTAAAATAAGGGTACATTAATTAAGGGTTAGTTAATTAACAGTTAACTAATGTCTCTGGTAATCATTTACTAATGGTGTTCATGTTAACTAAGGTATTAATTTATACATTATTTAATAGTCATCTTTATACACTATTAAATAATGTATAAATTAATACCTTAGTTAACATGAACACCATTAGTAAATTACACATTAGTTAACTGTTAATTAAGGGTTAGTTAATGCTTATTAAGCATTAACTAACCCTTAACTTAGTGTACCCTTATTGTAAAGTGTTACCAATATATATATATATATATTATGGAATACTGACTGAATTCTATATGAACGCCTTGGAACTGACATTATAAATGTATCCGAAGTAGCATGCATTACATTACAAGGTGTTTCCTCCTCTCAACTTATTTAACGTACCGTCAATATTGTTCACACAAAAGTTTTCTAACAGCTTTTTGGGAAGTTCGCTATATTAGCGAATGTCCTGTTATGACTTAACTTCATATAATTAATGCCTACAGCAAGAAACTAAAAGAGGAGTAGCGGTGCAGTCACCTTGTTTCAGGGAGCAGGTCATGCAGTGAGTGATGCGGGTGGCGCTGATCCCTGACCAGCTGCCGTGGCGGTCAAATATGATTTGCAAATTTTAATCTCGTTGGTGCAATATTAAAATAATGATAATAAAATGAATGGCTGGAAGTTAATGCAACCACAGGAAAGCATTTGATATCAATTTTGAGTCATTTTCGGTGATTTACAAATGACATCTTGTGCTACAAAACACATGATAAGAAATATTTGCTAATATTTGAACCAGGTCTGCTTGTCCAGTTGCAGCCTGCTCCCTCCTGCTTTGAAGTGAGGAGAGCACTTGTGGTGATATTGCAATATCTTCCCATTATTCTCAGGGCTCGATTTGGATCATCTCAAGCATGACTCGATGTGACATGGGTCCCCCCCCCCCCCCCCCCCCCCCCCCCCCCCCCCCCCCCCCACACACACACACACACACACACTAAAATAACCTATTTTTATATTTTAGTCACACTCTTACCCAGGATGACTGGCGATGAGTGAGCAGAGAGGGGTTCAGTGTCTTTCTCACAGGCACTTCATGGATAATGTTCCTTTTTTCTGTTGATGCAGTTTACGTTTCTGTAGGTGGCGCTCTTTTCTTTGTCTGTTCAGCCATGTTGGCTATTGCTGCTGATGCTAACTACCCAGGTCTTCTATTTATTCCAGACAATCCACTGTTGCTGCTGCTGGAAACCTAAAACGCATCACTTTTTCCCCAGGAAAGAGCGACCAGACACCAGGTGTTTAGAACAGCAAATGTAAAACCTTTAATGGACTGCGTATGGGTTAAATCACTACTATTTTATATCAATTGATGACACAGAGTAACAAAATGGACATTTATTTACACAAAAATGTTCAGGATTATTACTTTGAGGTGCCTCCCCATTGGAATCAATCGTCCATAGTTACACTCCCTTTGCAAGAGAAGCTCAGCTTTGGTAAGAAGGAAGGAAGGAAAGTGATTTAGTTTACCATTAAGTGGAAATCTAAATTATTCATATCTTTGTAATTGGAATAAAATTGGAGTATACACAGCATTCACATTTAATCAGACACGGTGAAAAACATTTCAAAGAATAATAGTTAAAACCAGAATCAACTCAGACGCATTTGTAATGCATGTTCTCCAGTGTAAGTTCACCGTGAGCTCATTTGTTTTACGTCATTAGCATACCATGTTTCACCTCCCCATGCAAATAGAATGCATTAATCATCGGATGCATTTTGCATAAAGGCGCCCACCAAGTGCACACCGTTGCCTCGGATGGGTAACATGGAATATGAGATGTGGCGAGATCTCACCGGAACTCTTGGTCTTTACGCCTCTTTTAATCACCGGGTAAATTGATCAAGTGTCAGGCATTTAGGCCTCAAGTTCTCCCTAAGGAAGCATCTTCTGCAGATCAAAGCAAAGGTACAGTATTGTGACAAAGACATTCTGCTCTAGTTTGATATTTTCTTGATGCACCCATTAAAATAAAGCTCCTCGAATTTCATTACATGTCATTATTAACAATAATTATCTCATGGAAGACGATAATTATAACTACTGCAGTACAGTCATTCCCGTGATGATATAATTACTAATTAAAGCCATTACTTTTTAAGTGAATAGCATGCGTCCTATGGGACTCTTCAAGGATGGCAAGGGAAGGAGAGGAGCTTTGTCTTTGATTCTCTTCAGTCACAATTAACACATTGCCTTAGATTACATCACTTCATTTGGTTTCTTTGCTCTTCTGTTGCATAGAGTCTGGCACAATTTCAACAGAAATTACATATGTTACCTGAACATATGTCTAAGATGTTTCTTTAGTAGCCTATCCAGTGGTCACATACTCCTCAAATAGAACCACAATATATGTCCAGTGACATTCTGAAGACCTGAATTAAAGATTTGATCCTTTTGAAGCTAGGGGTTATTTGACCACTAACCTGAAACTGACATAAGTCTATTCTGGAGCAAAAAATATTGTGTTTGGGGGTGCAAACAGAGACTTTCAAGGGCAGACAGATTGGGACTCCTTGGGACAAAGTTGGAGCAGGCAAAAAAATAAAAAATAAAAATACAATTAAAGCAAGATGAGGACACAGAGCAATAAAGTGCCTGGTAAGTCTGCTGAAGTTCATGCTAGAAGCTCATGTTGGAATTGGGAAAGACTGGCAGGTCTTGTAGGACAATAAAAGTATCTATCTATCTATCTATCTATCTATCTATCTATCAATCAAATTAGCATGTGTTTGCGGAAGACACTTTGTCAGAAGTAAGTAACTTATTTGTCTCACAGAGTGTAGTTAAGAAAACTTAGCTATGTCTGCTTAAGCTGTTCTATCAGTACTAACTTAGCAAGCTAACATGAACAGTTTTGTGAAATGTTAGTTACTTTAGCTACAACTCACGTTAGCTACCATGTAAACTGAACACCACCTAACCTAATTTATATAGCTGAAAAAAATTATTGATATTTAGCCATTAATCTGGGTCATATTAAGTGGCTTTCAGCTCTGTAAGTTATCACTGATAGATTGGCTAAAGAGGACATAGCTAACAGGTTCCTCCCCTTCCTTCTGTGTCTTCCACATGATTTTCCAAATCCATCATGAATAACACTAACCCTTCAGCAAACTTATCAGGCTCCAGAGTGACTTGCGCTGTTTTCAAGTTAGCGGTCAAAAAGAAGAGGGAACTGCCTGATGCGTTTTTGTTTCCACTATGTGAATATCCCGTGTCCCATATGCTGTATTCAAGCACTGGTATAAAAGGGGCACTAAAGGTCCCATATTCTCCACTTTCCAGTGTTTTATTTTATGTCTTGAGGTCCATTCAAAGCTTTGTGTGTGGTACCAAAAACACTCTCAGTCTATTTTTACACATTAATTTTCCAGCATCTCTCTGAGCCTTACCAAGAACAGGCTGTTTCTGTCGCTGTGTCTTTAAGGCTCATTAATATTAACGACCCCTCTGTTCTGATTGGCTAACCGTTTCAAGAGTGAAACGTGAGACACCGCGGCCCGGCAGCTACAGGTAGGGAAAACTCTCCGGTAATAAACAATGACAACCGCTCAACCGCTTTGAAAAAAACACTTTGTTAGTCTATTATTTCTTACAAAAATGATAATGAGCGAACCTTTGTGACGCCACAAAGTTACGGAAGTCCAAACGGCTCGTTTAGAGGCTCGCTTTTCTAATATGGATTGTGTGGATTTAGTTGGCGACCGTGCGTTTTGATACTTTCACCATGTTTAGATAGACCATCCAACTCCTTTAGAATCACAGAGGCAAGGGGAATCCACGTTATGGGACTTCTAAGTAATCTATGACTTTTATCAACCTCAGTTTGCAACCAAGGAATTGCATCAACATCAACAGGTCTCTGTAACTGACATCAATGATAAAATCACATTTTCACAATACGAAACAAGTAAGCTAGCTAATCAGAGCAGGGATCCAACAGAAATGCATAGTGAAGACGTGATATGCACAATGCAATACTGGAAAGTGAGTTCTGAAAGCCAGAAATCTCAGCACCTGGTGACATAATTGTTGAGTTATTGGTGTTGATCAACCCTATCGACCCATTGCAGATATATTATGGTCATTTTGCGCTATGGGAAAGTAAAATTATTTCTTATTGCCCCTTTAATTGTGATATGGGTGGCAGTTATTGTTACATGAAATTGCAAAGTGGATGATGATCCTGAGCCAATTAGTTTGACAATTCCATCATTCATAAAACATAGAGATAGGAGGCTGTTCTGAAATCCTCCACTGTTGGGGCCCTTTAAAACATGAATGAAGAGATTGTTCAGGAACTATAATGTAATCCATAATTATCACCTTTATAATGTTAAAATGTCAAGATCTTAAGACTTGTCGGTGAAGGCTTAAAGTCAAGGTGAACATGATCTTGAGTCATGAACCAGATTTAACAGCCGGTGCTACAGGGACTGGCTGGTCCCGATCATGCATTGACATTACAGTGAAGAAGAAGACATCAGACACTGCTTGGTTGTTGATGCTGAAGGAGCAAACAGACTCCTGCTGTCTCAGCATGAAAATAGCACATAATTTGATTAATGTGATTAATGTTCAATTAACTATTGATGTCTGACTGTGCAACATTTGCTTAACTTTTGTCACAACGAAAGTTCTAGGACCAAAGAGTTGTACCTACTCCTGTTGGAATGTGCAAGCTAATGGCATGTGGGAGTCTCTACACCCGCGGTCGACTATTATTTTCCCATTCCACCTGCTTCCAAAGCTTTAGAACTGATGTGCAGCATCCATCCCTTCTAATGGGTATGCACAATACAAAACTTCTAAATGGAATGGAATAAATGGAATACAGTTTCTGGAAGAGAGCCTTGAATTACCAAATAAGAATACACGCAATAGAAGGAGCCACCTAGCAGGTCCAGAATGTGTGTTGAAAGCCTTCATTTAATCACTCTGCCTCAGCCATTCTCCAATCACATCACAAAGAGTGAGGTCTGTGTGTTGTGTCAGTCTGTACTTTCTTAAAGCGAGCAGTGCTTTTCTAGTGTTGCTGTCAGAACAGAGACAGTGCAGGTTGTTTGATGTAAACATATAGGGGGTTCTTCCCCAAGGGTCTGAGTTGGCGAGCTTACGAGCAGACCATGACTTAATGATGCCTGAAAGCATTCTGCCCATTAAAACTCGCTTTATTTTTTTTTTTCTTCCCATTTCATACAGATTGTCACTTGGGAAAATTACACTCTTGTGAGGAAGTGATTTAAGCAGCAGTGAGGGGGAATGCAGTGGCTTTTACTGAGTTACCTCTTACCACCTGAGTGGTCCGAAGGAGCTGTAGTAAATGAGAAAATCTCAACTTCTCAACGCACTGGAGAAACTCAATAAATCTCAAAACATGCTGATCTGATTTGCCGTCCCAGTGCTCCGGTGTGCACCGTGATGTAAGCAGTCTAACAGAAACAGCCATCATGACACTCCCTGAAATAGACAGGATTAGTTAATAGCCATGCACAGACAATTTTGGCTGAATGGCTCGCTCCATCCCAATTCAATTTAAAAAAAAACAAAAAACATCTATTCACAGTCAATGAGATATACAAAATATTCATACTAATCTTAGTCGGAATTTTCCTGAAAATAAAAAGCACTTTGTCCCTTGGTGTACCTACAGTCGGCAACATCATTCAGCAGAAATTATTATATTTTATCAGGTAATCGAAAGCCCCAAAGTCTCACACCTGCATCGCTGCCTTTGTAATCGATTCAGTTCTAGAACATATTGACGGGCACAGTCGCGCGTCTTCACTCCAACGGGCGGGAACGCCATGGGAGAAATTACTTTGAAGATAGCAAAATATTGGTGTCGTATTGACGGGAGCGCCGTTGTTTGTCCTGACATCCTGAACAGCCATATGAAAATGGGCTTGTCGGCAGGCTTGAAACGAGGTCCGAATTCTGTTTACCTGCAAAAGAAATACATGGAAAAACACAAGTGTCTGAGGAGCAATCTCAGGCACTTACGTTTCATGTTTCTTTTAAAGGATGTGTGTCTGTGTTTGGGAGTGTAATCTATGTGTATTGATGTGTTAGATGGGAGGGGGGGGGGGGGGGTGTATGTGATGTGTGTGCTTGAATTTGTGCATTCCACGCAGAATAGAAATGTAACACAGCTGCAAAGACGCATCCCTAAATTCTCATCGGAAACGTATTCAACACGTAGCTCATCCTCATTGATTGTGCTCTCAGTACCAATGGGCAGACTTGTTAGTCTTGTTGTCTGGCATGATTTGCTATCCCTACCTTCCCTGTATATCAAAGCACTCCCGTTCTTTCTGTTTGACTTAGCAGACTCATCCTTAAGGATGTCGAGTATTGATCTGTTGTCTGATCTTTCATGGAGTGCACTCAATTCCAGACTGATAGACTCCTGTTGTATTCCCAGAGACCAAACAGACCCAGTGAGAGAGGGAATGGGAGGTGTTTCTTTGAGAGAAATGCTCCGGGCTGCCCGGGGCGGTAAGGGTTAGATTAACTCCCTTTGTTCCCGACACTAATTACTGACCTCCACACACCGGATCACCTTCATCCTATCCCGACCCGTCTTACAAGTCCTGTTTTTAGATAGAATTTTGCCGCCTCTCTTTTGGGATCCAAGCCAGTAGCCCTATTGAGACTACTGGAGCGTTTATATAAATTGCTTCAGACAAGTGACATGTAGGGAGTTTGCAGATTTAATTTTTAAAGTCATTACATGACATAGCCCCCATAGAATTGCAGCTGGAGTGTGTGTAAAGGCCATATAAATTGTCCAAGTGGAATGAGAAGGGCTCTTGGCTGCTTTGACATACTAATGTAATTAAAGATCCAGCGCAGTGATTTTAATTCAGCCAGGAAAGGCTTGCTGTGGATTTTCTAACACAAGGAGCTTCATTTTTTTTTCCCCAGTAATTGATGGTTCATGTCATTTGTGTGAACTGCTGTAGCGGCCCTATGCTCAGCCGATTCTCAGCAGGTGGAGGGTTGGATTCATGAAATATTTCCAACGCCAAATAAAAACTACAAGTCAAGGGTTTTCAGAATGGAGGTCTTCTCTCCTCTGTCTCAGTCTCTGCCTTCCTCCCACTCAAGCACATACCAGCTCTCTCTTTTTTGTCCGTCTTACCCACTTGACTTTAGTAATTTAATGAAAAATAATACGCATGATCAAGATAAGGTGAAAAGTGACAAATTACAAAGTACTGCATTACAGACATTTCTCTCATCAGCTACAAAGGCAATCTCTTACTTGCCTTTTGCCAAATTATCAGAGTTTTCTTTAAATTCAGCATATAAATCATCCACTAAGCAGCATTTCATTTCACTTTCACACTGTTCGCTAATGCCCACCACAGTGCATTTTTTCTATATATATATATGTTTTTTGTGGGAATAACAAGCGAACCAATTCTAAAAAGTTGACATTTTATTGAAATTAGTGTTTCCTGGTGTTTTAGATCCAGGCCGATAAACTAGACAACATTAAATTGGCAGATTTTTGAATAGGTATTTTGTTTTGTTTTTCCATACAAGAGAAAACAGCATATAGCAGGACCTGGGCAAGCAACGCTTCCATGCTCACGCACAGCTTGCATGCCGCCTTGCTAAAATAAACTGGCTATTAGCCGTGAGCTGTTTACCATGAGCTCGGCTGTGTCAGAGGGGTTCGGTGGAGGATGTGGGCTTCTCAAAGATGCTCATTTATCTAACTAGGAAAGTTAGTTAAACAAGGTACCAAGCTTTAGGGTCACTTTTCTCTGAGTTTGTCGTATTGCTAATAAATCCAAGCATTTTTGATGCCAGTCACCGAAGTCCTTATTCTGAAAATGTGCAGACAAAGCTTGTAGGACAGAGTGACTCATCCTTATATACTGCATATATTGTGAATTGGCAACTAGGGCATCCTGTAAAGTTGTATTTTAACATGGTTTGTAATTCACTCCATTTTACCTGAAAGGATAATGATGTTGTTTTATTGTTTTAATGTGATACTCAGACGGTTCTTTGGCTGGAGAGCAGTCGGAGCACTGGGTGAAACTGGAATGCGTGCTTTGGTTGATAGCTTTATTGCCCTCCTAAAAACGCTTTGCTTGTCCTTCTCGACCGCTTCTGCAATTCCAAACGTTTAATGGCTCGTTGCTATTCTTATTGATGTTGGCTTTTTTCCCCCCCATCTGCGTGGACTTGGATCCGTCCACGCACCGCGGGTCACGTTCTCTATCTTGCTTGCTTCCCCCCCCTCTCTTTTATGCTATGCTTTAGATTCATTTTGTATCCTGGAATTCAATGCCGCTGTCACAGTTTCGAATTTGTATGCCATTTTTCCATGTTTGAATTTTATGCACTATGCTACAGCACAAATTGCCTCTCTAAGGACAATAAAGTTTTGTGAGTCTGGAGTATCTCTCACACTGTTATATTTTGGGCGGAGAGCGTGAATTATTAGAAAGTGGAATTCTTCACAGTAATTTGATGAGCATGCAATTGCTCTAAATGGCCTCTTCAGAATGTCACACGAAGAGAATGAGATTACAAGCAATGTGTGTATTAGTCTCCTACTATGACAACTCTTTTGCATAATTAGCTGTTGCTACCTCATTAATGGATGTATAGAGAGGCTAGTTGCTTCGACACTTAAATGCATGAGCCTCCACAATCAAGGTCAGTTCAGAAATTAGTTTAATCTGTTACTGCCTGAGACATGACAGATACCAGGACGTCAGGTAATTGCTTCTTTAGAAAAATGGAAGTGTTCTGTGAAGTTAGTCATCCGCAAGGATGAATATTATAAATTGCACAGAGGAACAAATTAACTGGGTTGATCTATTATATCTCAGGAAGGGAGAATTTCTGCCTGAATACTGCACTGTGTATTAGCCTATATGTATCTGATGTAAGTCCTTTAGTGATCTGAGGATCTGATTCAGTCATTTGATGCCTCGTGATGAATAGTGAGGATAACATTGCCCCAAAATGCCCAATGTGAAAACCATTGGTTAAATTGCCTGTTGTACGTAAAATGATTGGATGTCAAAGAAAGCTTCTATTATTCTCGTTTTTCCATGTATGTACAAGCACATCCCTTCAAAATTGCATCAAAAGTTTCCCTTTATAGCGGATTCTTTCCTTTTTAAAAAGCCCACGATATATCACTGGCTCTTCTGAGGATTCTTTAGATTATGAACTGATCAGATCTCAAAGCGTAATAAATAAAATGGCATCAGCTGGGACGACCGTTTCCATCAAAGTTGTTAGTTGACGCAACAAACTGTTTTCAGTTCTTCCAACAGAGCTGATAAAAAAGCCAGTGATGAAATTCACAGGAGAGAGCGCGCGCGGTGGCAGGTCTCCATTGAGACGAAGTTATGTCGTGATTTATTCATTGACACTGAACTCACCACAGCCGCCGACTCAGCTTTGTCGCACGAAACAAAAAAGCCTGTTTACCTGTTGTCGACAGCGTAGGCCTTGTGTGGCATATTTAGAACGCCAACAGCCACAAGGTTGCTCAGGCCCCACCTTTCTTTTAAAGGGGAATTCATAATGCAGGACAGGACGATTTGAACAGAACAAAAAGATTAAGCAATGCCGCTCACATTTCAGGCGATGCTCAGACTTTATGATATGGTAATGGTGCGGGAAGCAATTCTCAAAGCAGTGATTAGGAGTTAAGTGCTCCACGGTTGTCCTCATTTTTCGGCAGTCACACCGCACTTAGTTGAAGGGAAAATATTTGTGGCCTCCAGCTTCTGCGAGGTGCCCAAGCGTGAGACTCTAGCCTCGGGGGCTTGCATCGTGACTGACGCATAGAATTTTGGGGAAGTGAAAAAGAAAATGAAAAATAAACAAGTCTGCCACCTTTGCGTCACCTGACGCCGCGATGATTTTACCTTACTTGTTGCAAATTGTTTCGCAACAGTATAAAACAATTTCTTTCACACACAGCCCATTCTGAAGCCTCTCTATTACTCTGTGCTGATGTGAAGTTCCAGAGTTTTTATTCAAGCGGCTGCTAGCACGCCTGCGTCTCAATGAGCGGATGCAGGGGCTGCAGCATTTTCTTTCTCCCCTAAATGAACGGTGATGTTTATCGAAGATCTTTTGGCTCCCGCTGAAAAGCCATTATAAAAACTTCCAACATAACTCAGCAATATGTTGAGGTCTGGTAAGCATGGCCCGGATCAATACAAGGAATCAATTCATGTCACTGTCTGCATTAGCCGACGGTAAATGCAAGGCATCCTTTCAAACAGAGGGCATAAACGCCTTCAGGGAGGACAAGAAAGCCCTTGTAGTCGCGGGTGCTCTTCTCGTCTAGGCTTGCGTGGCGGTCAAAAGGGGGACTTCCGACTCGCACCTGGCGCCGTTGTGGGTCCTGCCGCGGAGAGAAGTGGAGGTTAAGTTTCTGGGCCGGACACAGAGAGAGGCCAGGTTGCTTTGTCCCACTTGTCTATCTCAACCTGACCTCGACCTGACCCGACTTCCAGCTTGGAGAGCAGTGGAGGTGTCTGCGGCGGTGGGGAATGTGCCAGAACGTTTCGTCTTCGCAGCTGCGGTGTTTGTTCAGTGGATAATTTGGTGATTGCTCTCCTGAACAGGGTGAACTCATTGGCGAAGTGAAAGCATTCCATTTAAAATACGTTCACCCTCTTTTAATGGGTTCTTGGCTCGCCTTTATAGGATACAAAACACAATTACCTTATTTTTAGTGGAAGTACATGAATCAGCTGAGACTGTCCACATTATGTGATTCCAGTGTTGGTGTTGTAGAGTCAGATTTGAACCTAGGTGTATAGACCCACAACAGTGAGCTTGATATTATGCTGGACTTTCATGTAACACCACTCACTTTTTTCCAATGCATTATAGTTGGACATGGTCAGCTGAAGGTCTCCACCATGATTTAAGAGTTGGTGACACTTTAAAATAAGGTTGTCTTAAAGCTAGCACCTGGGACTTTTTTCCAGTAATAAATTGTTATTTTATCCATCTGGACCTTGGATTCAGGTTACACAGTACCAACTGACAGTATTACCATGGTTGGAGACGCTCTCCATAGACTGCTATTGAAATTTTTGACTGGGTAAGACGAAAGTCTGCTATCTATCCAGCTAACGTTAGCCAACACAGGCACTGGCTAGCGAAGTGCCGCTAGCTAGTTAGCATACTAGCTCAAAGAGCTTACTGAAAATAATTTTTGGCCAACCGGAGTGATATGCTAGCGGTACACTGTCAAGTCGCAATACTTACACCATTGTAAGTGATGTTATTGCCTATTTTCATTACAAAAGTTCAATCACTGGAAGTCAAATTACCTTGTCCAGGGAAGCCATTTTTACTACGGTGGGAAATGTTTACTGGTGAGCTGACAGCACACAAGCGACACTGGCTGCTACACCTCCTTTGATAATATAACATTTCTGTGGTTGTTTTGTTGCAGTATGAACATCAATTCAAATAGTTTTCGCTGCCAGAGGGGGAGACAAAGCGGGGAAATCAGGGACATCCTGTATTTCAGCTTTAAATATTAACTAAGAAAGTCCAAAACCGCTAGGTCAGTTATGTGTATAGTCAGAAAGGATGTCCCTCTTTTCTTAAAGATGTGCTCATAACCAAAAATTTTTCACTCATGTTTGATGCTTTACTACATGCTAATTATAATCTGCTCATGGCTATTGCCTACCTTTTTTCATAAATGTCAGTAATAGAGGAACAAGACATTATCAGCTTTTGTTATAAGCCATATTGTGGTGTTTCCTTGATACACACCCACCAGTACTCTATTATATATGTTAAGTTAAGCTCAGTTAAGTTAAGTTAAATAATGTCTTCTAAATTGTAGTATGGCATTACTATTACACTTGCCTTTATGAAGACCACATGCAGGCAACATTGCCAGAGAAAGCTGAAGTAAAGCTTTTCATGGACAACATTACGGCAGGAAGAGCTGCCACTTACAACAGGTTATGCAACAAGAGGTTATGTAATATGGGTTATTTAACACATGAATTCATGCCTACTAATAAAGCACTAGAGAGTGATGAATATCTATTAAAGTGAGTTGTAATAGAGAAGACTGGTGAGTGTATCAGTGAAACACTACAATATGGTTTATATACAGTACAGAAACTTGCAGACTCTCTGTACTTCATGGCACATGATTGGACACCATGAACAAAATAATGCCTCATGCCTGAATTACTGACATTTATGGAAAAAAGGAGCAATTGGCTGATTATAATTCACACATAGGGGTGAACGCAATTCAGTCACGCATTGTAAATTGTGCATTGTACACGTACATTAGGTCATGGTTTCTACGCATGAGCACAATTTGACACAACCTTTCTGTTTGAACAAAGGGGAATAAATATATTTTCTAAAGCATTCATAATTGGCTTACTGCAGTTAAAGGAATAGTTCACCCAAAAATGAAAATTCTGTCATCATCTCCTCACCCTCATGCCAGTTGAAACACAGGTGAAGTTTGTCCATATAACACACAGGGAGGTTGCCAGCACAACTCCATAGCAACTCTGAAGAACTGGTCTTCATTGACTTCAGTTGTTTTGGAGAAGGCTGCTACCAAGTTGTGCTGGCAACCTCCCTGTGTGTTATATGGACTAACACATTTCACCTGTGTTTCAACTGGCATGAGGGTGAGTAGATGATGAGCGAATTTTCATTTGTGGGTGAACTATTCCTTTAATATGAGTTTTTGGACTTGCTTTGCTTCTATGTTAGAAAATGGTTTCGTAATAAAAGAAGAACTGAGGCCTTTGTCATGAACAGAATGTAATTAAACATGAATAGATGTATCCATGCTTTTAAGTGTTAATTCGCTCATGCCTTAGCTAACCCTATAGGCAACCTTGTTACAAAGTGAAAATTCTGAATGAAATATGGACTAATCGAACGGCGTATTTCCTTACAAGGACTTCTGATGATTTGTTACTCTGATTTTACACGGTCGCACATCCGAATGAATCAAATGAATGGAGGATGTTCGGACGGTTATCACATCTTAATGTGTCTGGGAATCTCTCCAGGGAGGAAGGGAGAGAAGTCTTTGTAGAAGCAGACCGAATCATACACCTTCAGCGCCTTTTTCATCTCTCCATTTTGTGTTTGCAATGCCACCCCTCCCCTCTTCTGTCATAACCCACCCTCCCTCCCTCTCTCTGCTGTTTAAACACGGGGACGTGACTGTGAGCCGCGAGGGATGGAGCCATGTCCGCATAGTGCTCTTTCAACATGAGTGTGGTAAGTCGAGTTTTGCAGCATCATAATTGGCAAAAGCTTACTGCGGTGAAACTGCCAGCACCATTGCTCAGGGATAAAAAGGGAGTGGGGGGGGGGAACTAATGCATGCATACACAAGAAATATCGAGAGAAAAAGGGAAAAGAAGCCTCTAATGACTGTATCTATGAAGAGAAGCACACCTTCGTTTTTTTTTTCTACCCTTGTTTGACAGATTAAAGGAACACTTTGATTAATTGGTCTCTCTGACGCTACTTTTAATGAACAGCGAGGTCGGACCGTTGGGGGCAAATTAGCTTGATCCTCTTTTTGCAGAACAGAATTAATGAAACCCCAACGGATTACACTGAAGTGTGCCATGTAACCGTGCCCATGTGCAGATAGCAGAAGGCACAGTGCTAGCTAACTATTCCAATATTTGCCCAAACCGGGGGGGTAAAGGTTGAATAGTTAGCCCTTGTAATGCAGTAAAAGCGCGCATTAATGATCTTTATCTGGCACTAATGAAACTTCAGCTGTTTCATTACATCTTGAAACATTGGACGATAAAATGCGATAGTGCAATTGGGTAATATTAGCTTCTTCTTGTGATAAGCTAGAGCATTAAATCTAGCTATCAAACATCTATTTACCCAAGTTCCTACCTATAATTAGGCCTTAAATCATTGGACATTGATTTTGACATAAGCTCAGCCATGCTGCAGTTCATAAGTAATCCCTTTAACCTCCAGGCTTGAGTGCTTTCACCTCTAGAAAATCAGAGAGAGAGAGCGACAGAGAGTGAGAGCGAGAGATACAGGGGTGAGGGAACAATATGTTTTCACACCATGAGTCTTGCAAGAACATTGCGACTGCAGCCCTTAGTCCCTTGGAGTAAAGCACAGCACGATCCCAAGAGTAGTTCATGGTGCTAGCCGGGCTGTTTGTCAAAGTCCATAGAAATCTACAAGACAGAGCTGATGCGCCGCAGAGGCCAGTAGCACTTCCAAAGTGGGGGAACTGGGAATGATCCGGAGTTCCTGCGTCTACAAAATCCCTTTTAAAAGAAATAAAACGAACCAACAAACATAAAAATGACTCAAGTGTATAATTGGAATCATATAAATGGCTTGGTGTGATATACTGTATATTACAGTTTGGGTTTGTGGTAATACAAAGGGAATCACGGGTTGGAAGTGCACCCTCGCTTTGCAAGCTTGGTGTGAAAGTATGAAGAGGGAAAATCTGTTACACAATCTGATCAGTGTGAAGTGCTGTTCAGGGTGGCCGACCTGCACGGTTGGCTGGAAAGAAATTATGCCCACGGCACCAAAGTTGCTGATGTCATGTCAGGAAAATTGCTTTTTCAAGAGCAATGTTGTTTTCCAACAACCAAATCTGTAACAGTGATCCATCTCCTTTCTCTGCCGTTACAGATATACCCCCCGAAATCATTTGGCATCCTAATTTTTGGGTGTATACACATAACGTGCTTGAACAGTTTATCCTGCAGATGGGACAAAAAAGCTTTTTGGCATTTAATCCATCATCATTTAAAGCCGCACGGGGCAATTCCGCACGTTGGCAGCACCAAGTGGCAGGGTGTGGTAATCGTTTGAATTGTAAGACTTCAATACCCAGAAGTCGTGTAGCGTAATGTCAGTAAACTGGTGGGGGTGGAGGAGGTGAAGAGGTTCTGCCATCGTCGTCCAGCTTTCTCTGGACGGAGCGCTCACCCTCGGCTGTTCAGGAGACACCTTTGGATTTCACTCTAAAGTTTGGATTCTTCAAAGATTTCCCACCGGCGTCCATACCCGACACCTGAATTTCATTTGGGCAAATAGGGTGAATGTACCGCATCTAAATTAGTGGAGATGAGATGCTTTTCTCTGCTGCAGCCCCACTTTGTGATTTAGCCTCATAAGGCAGGTGTATTTTTACACTTAAATACAAGCCTGCTTTACCACAGTGTTTAATTAAAAGTCAGGCTATCAGTCCTTGTATCAAATGGTCAGATCAATTCAATAAATAACTATATGAACAAAAACAACAGAAGTGGGTTGGCAATGTTTCAACAGGTGGCCCCATATTGCAGGTACTGAGTGGCTTTCCTTGTCAAATCAATGATTGTCATTGCCTTACCCCAATAATCAAAGTAATTCTTTCCCGAACTCAATCCTTTTTGCCTAAGCCCAAAGTATTAAAGAAGTGTCTAGAACTCTTCGTAAGCATTTTACAACCACAGTTCAGTCAGGACAGCGCAGGCGTCCGGTTTAAATAATTCAAGAGTGACATGGCAGTCCAACTTCTGGCTTTGGCAGGGAATGGATCCGCTTTTATGTACTCCCTGGGTACGCTGCTGCGATGAGCTACCCATCAAGGAGTACATAATGTCCCCCTTACAGAACATAAAAGCAGATCTAAGCAGGTGCTCGCCGGGGCGGTGGTGGGTCAGCAAAAGCAGCAGGAATTTCACCGCATGCAGCAAAACCACAGTGGCAGCAGATTGCGCGGAATGGCCGACAGAGTAGCGCTGGGCGAGTAGCGGCCCGGTTTAAATAGGCCGCTCTTTTTGTGGAGTTTGATTACGAGCGTTTAGTGAATACTGAAGCAGACTGGTTCATCCCTATGTTCCCTCAGCCCTATGTTCCCTCATGAATTTTTTTCCCCATCCAAATTAGGCCCTATGTTCCCCCAGCCCTATGTTCCCTCAGCCCCATGTTCCCTCAGCATCAGAGGGTTAGGGTTAGGGGGTGGGTTAGGGTTAGGGGTTAGGGGGCGAAAGCAATATAGGGTTGAGGGAACATAGGGCTGAGGGAACATAGGGCTTAGGGAACATAGGGCTGAGGGAACATAGGGTTGAGAGAACATAGAGCTGAGGGAACAGGGTTGAGGGAACATAGGGTTGAGGGAACATAAGGTTGAGGGAACATAGGGTTGAGAGAACATAGGGCTGAGGGAACATAGGGTTGAGGGAACATAGGGCTGAGGGAACATAAGGTTGAGGGAACTTTGGGCTGAGGGAACATAGGGCTGAGGGAACATAGGGCTGAGGGATCATAGGGGCTGAGGGAACATAGGGCTGAGGGAACATAGGGCTGAGGGAACATAAGGTTGAGGGAACTTTGGGCTGAGGGAACATAGGGCTGAGGGAACATAGGGTTGAGGGAACATAGGGCTGAGGGAACATAGGGCTGAGGGATCATAGGGGCTGAGGGAACATAGGGTTGAGGGAACATAGGGCTGAGGGAACATAGGGGCTGAGGGAACATAGGGCTGAGGGAACATAGGGTTGAGGGAACATAGTGCTGAGGGATCATAGGGTTGAGCGAACATATGGTTGAGGGAACATAACACGCTCCCAAGCAGACTGCAGCCAGCCAGCGTTTCCCGGCCGGACTTAACGCCGCTCATTAACGACGTTTCCATTTCGATGCGGCGGGTAAATCCCGCAGAAGCCCTTATACGCTGACAGATTCAGAAATTGGGCCTCAGGTAGGGAGCACAGGCGAGGCTATATGGCTCAATACATAAAGCTCCGGCACATTCACACATCACAGCAGTTGAGGTTGCCCTATTATTTGCACCTTGTCCTGCATCCTCCTGGCAGTTACCAGAAGGTAGTTTATCCGGGAAGGTATATGAGTTAATATATCTGTGAGGGCATATCTATGTGCTTTTGTCTCTGCGGTATAGGCTTTATAGCCGGGGAGAAGCCGAGAGAGGGAGGGCTACAGTATACACGCCGGCTGGGTTCAGCGTGTCATATTGCCGAGAGGAAACGCACATAGAGGGCTGTCATATGGTGTGCGGATATGGCATCCATAAACCCTCGGGGTGCGAGAATGATAAAACCCTGTTTTGTTGTATTGCGAGGGAGAATTCTCCCATTAACTTTGGTTTGATTGCATATAAACATGGCACGCGGGCGGCAGAGTGCTTGTTTCCAGAAATCCCTGGCTGAGCGCTGCCACGTCGGCTGCCAAGTGAGGTAGGTTACATGGCTGTGAGCGGGACAGCCTCAGCCATGGATGGCAGCCTGCGAAGACCACTCGCCGGTGCCAGGGTTACGGGTATGTAAGGGGAGGCAAATGTGCCCATTACACTCAGTCACCCGTCCACGCTGGCCGAGTGTGATCTGCTCTCTCTCTCTCTCTGTCTCTCTGTTTTTCTTCTCTTCTTTATGCGCTCGCTGACTTCCAGCAGAAAGGCTCCTGATCCAAATGTCTTTCAGCTGCTTTCTCTTTATCACACTGATACACCGGCTTCACTCGCTTACCAAGAGCACACACACACACACACACACACGTAAAATCAACAAAAACACGTACAACGGCACACATTCACACAGGCTCTCACAGATGCATGCTCCCACACACACAGAAGCTCCACATACCCACATATTCTCACACGCATATACCGTATGTATACACACAGGCGGGCCTACACACACACACAAACGCGCGCACGCACACACACACACACACACGCACACAGGCTTCAATCCGTCCCATGCTGTCCAGACAAATCAACAGTTGAAGCCAGGGGCTCGGTGCCCATCTGGTCGACCATTTTCCAGCGGGTCCCAGCGTGGGGAGAGAGAGAGCGCCATCTAATCCCCATCCTGCCCGGGAACCAGAAGGCTCTGATCGTTCCCCCGGTCGAAGTCAAGGACGCCGGGCCGCACCTCTGCCACGTCGCCGCCAAGGTCGCCCGACTCTCTGATCTCTCTTTCCACGTCTTTCTACTGCTTTTTTCTCACTCATTCCTCTCCCGCCCACACACCTCGCTGTCTCCTCCTCTCTCTCTATCCTTTCTGTCTATCCTGCTCGGGCACTAGCCTAGCACCGTGCATATCCTGTGGAGGCTTGTTTGTACCGAATCCAGAGGGAGAAGCCCACTTTGCAGACGCAGCAGCTGATGTACTGTACTCCACAGTGATTAGTCTGAGGCCAGCTCCCTGCGACTGGCAAGCCGGGGGGGGGGGCAAAAGAGAGACCTGCGAGTGCACGCTCAAATATTGGAACGAATCGCAAAGTGCACTTTGAGAGTACTTTCTCATATGTGGCAGAGTTGATTTGGCTCAAATCAGAAGTGGTGACTCTGTTGCAGCTTTTCATTGGCTTCGTTTTGGGGCTCGCATTTGCTCACAGACGAGTTAATCATAAACAAAGCCATGTTGTTGCGATGATGGGGCTTTTATTGCAGAATGGAATCTGCTGGGTTATAAAGCAATGGGGGGAAATTGTCGAAAATGTTGTCTAACTCACTGATATTTCTATCGAATAAAAAAGAAAAAAAAAATGAGGACATGCATAAATGCATCACTAAGAATAGCCCTTTAATGTTTTTTAAATATAAATTCCCATCAATACCAACCTCCAACAATTTTACTAATTGAACTTTACTAATGGTGTTCATGTTAACTAAGGTATTAATTTATAGTTAACATGAACACCATTAGTAAATGATTACCAGATACATTAGTTAACTGTTAATTAAGGGTTAGTTAATGCTTATTAAACATTAACTAACCCTTAATTAATGTACCCTTATTGTAAAGTGTTACCATTTTTTTTTTCATTTTGATGTTTACTATAGAAGTCTACCATAAAGTTGACATTTCTTTCAACATTTTATGTGTACAACCCTTTCAAGACCTTACACATTGTTTCATAACCTCTACTTTACTGACACAATTATCACTTTCATCATTTACCCCCCTCTTCCTCTCAAACACCATCCCAGCATGCTGACTTTCAGTCTGTCCTGGGTTCAACCGCACAGTCACGCATGTTTCTGTTGCGCTCTGGCGCTAAGAATTTCTGACTATTTTCATCCTGTTTGTCTGTTCTACTGGAGAAACATCCTTTGATTTGTCCTTTGTCTTTTGATTGTCAAATTCCTGTTTTATGCCCTGATCTTTTAGGGGTGATTTGGGGGTCTCTGGATTGTGAGTCCTGCTGCTCTTCACTGTTGAATTGAAATATGACACCGCATGTTCAGATTAACAGGGAATCGGTCCACAAACAAATGATGTTGATACACAGATTGTTTTTTCTTCTCATGTATCTCATGTTTCCTCTCAAAGTCAACCCTACCACTGTGATGTCTGTTAAAGGGACAGTGACAATGACAACTGCTTTACTGCATGTGACATTTACTTCACTATATCATCTTCCAGTCCTTTTGCATAGTAAATTCAAACAAAAAGCTCCCGGGTTCCCTTTTTTTTTTTATCTTTATTTGTTCAGGGAAGGCTGGCTGAATAGGAATGCTCATTTTCACCCTGCTCCACACTCACACCTGGGAGCTGCCCAGTATAGCCATCGCTTTCAGCAGTTGGCCAATGAGCGGCTCCACTGGAGCAGCGGGAGGTTAAATGCTTAGCTCAAGGGCACCTCCGTCTTAGTTGCCGTGGGAGCGGTGAGTGTTGCCCATTCTCTTTGCCTAATCAAAATTTCCCAGCAAGGGCCGGGGATTTAAACTGGCGACCTCACCGTCGCAAACCTTATTTTCTATCCTGTAGGCTGCGGCCGCCTCACGTGGCTGTGACCTGAGACGACTTCTTCTGCCAGACGGAGCAAGGAGCGCCGGTTTGATTTGAATTCAAATGGCGTGTTCACCGCAAACTCCAGGGGTTTTACACAGACATCCAAAATAGGGCTGGGCCATAATTCAGTATTATCGTTTATCGTCTTTCAGTGGAATCATATCGTGATGATACGAAGATATTTTGATATCGTGACACATTTCTGCTGTCTGAATTGATGATGACAAGCAAATTTTACTTAAAAACTCATGGTAAGAATATTATTTGAAAATTTCAGTTTTTGTTTGACACCACACCTAACGTTACACCTAACACATTCGGTTCAATGAGATGAACGTTTATTTAATTATTTAACGTGATTTTGCATACATGAACCATATCGTGATATATATTGATATCCAGAAAAATCCTTATGATTATCATGATATTGATTTCAACCATATTGCCCAGCTCTAACCCAAAAACAATATAGGTGTGATATTCTACTAGGAGTCAAGTGAGAGTCGTCTTGATCAGGGTCAAAAAATGTGCAAAAAAAGACGTGGAGATATGGAATACTGTAAAAGATGCTGGTCCCATCGAAAAAGATAGGGATGTTAATATTGTGGCACTTCATGTGGGATGTCCAATTACGACTGTGAGTGCTATTCAAACATATCTACCTTTCCCAGAATCTTGAGACATACTCTCGAAGCAACATAAACGGTCCACGTTTCCTTTGTTTACTACACTATTGGATAGATGGCTTGAACTATACTTTATTTTGTTTAGTTTATCCTCTAGACCCTCATCTCACTAAGCTACACATAATCCCTCTAATTTTTTATTTAATTATTTATTTTTATTTTATGTTATTTTATTTTTTTTATTGTTTCTTATATTTTCTTTCACCTTGTACAGGTATCTGTGTTGGTATGTAAGTGAAATGTGCTGTTTCCTTTTTTCTTTTATTTTTTTTTTTGGAAAAACCAATAAAAGTTCAAGTAAAAAAAAATAACTGAGTGACTGTGAGTGCTATTCTGTATGCCATGCCGTTGTTATTATAGAGAAAGACAGCGCTGAACAGTTTCAAAGCCCATTCACATCTAGAAGGACTATAAGGATAACTGTAAACTACAGTATAATGACCCATTGTTGCTCAAGCATTCACACTGCAATGATATCTGTGATCAGTTCCTCAGCCAATGAAGCATTGCTGCAGTGAGCTGTGAACCATATTCTTAAGCCCCTTCCTTCCTTGATTGGTTGAAAATGATTTATTGTTGTCTCTGCATCCAAATTGCTCTGAGATTGAACCAAAAATGTAATTATATTTCTGGATGTTTTTATAGTGGGGACTTTCTATGTTCTTAGACCAATTGAAATCTTTTTTATAGTTATAGTTATCTTTATAGTTATCGTTCTAGATGTGAATGGGCCTTTAGCTCGTTTCTCTTTAATAACCCCAAATTTACCATATATGTTTCTTTAGAACTGGGTTATTACATTGCAATACTGTAGTACAGAGATGTTGAGTGATGCTAAGTGGTGAGACTGAACAGTGAAAAGCAGCGAAAGAAGTGTTGTGGTCCAGCTGCAGTAATGTAATGTTGGAAAAAATTCTCCAGCCATGCAATTGCACGAATATCCTCAGAGGATACAGCAGTCAGTAACTTGAAGTGGCAATGTAACAAGTGGCATTTGTGCAAGCAGAGCCCACTGCATATGACTGGTCATGAAATGAATGAGGAAGAAACGCCTCCACACAGCGAGAAAGGGCCACAGAGAGCAATTCAATTTCAAACACTTTACAGAAATCTGGAACTTTGGATAAGGAAGCATGAAGGACAGAGGGAAATAACAAAACGCTGAAAGCTGCCTGCCACTTAAATAAAACTTCTGACCACAGAGTGCATGCTTGACATTGCATCTGAAAGCCTACTCTGTAGCCTTTGGCTTTTAAGCTGTTGCCTTTTCAGGTGGCTTTTGGTTCCACATAACTAGACCTATGGGTGCACTGTGGACCCTACTCTAGCTTACTGTGGTGTGAAATTGCATACGCAACCTTGAAATGATTCCCACAATAGCAGATGGTCTTAGCAATGGAGAAAAATACGTTTTGCCTGCCTGTCTGAAGGAGGAAGGTGACAATAAATGAAAGTTTGATTAGAAAACGACACCTGGGGGGTTATGACAGGTGACAGGAGAACGAGGTTCTGCAAATTCCCTAACTGAAAAGAAAAATAAATTTCATCTTTGACTGATTGTGATGGAGCGCACTTATCAGAGCTTTATTAATTTATTACAAAAACCTCCACAAGCCCTGTAGCACCAGGGCTCTGCATGTGATAAAGTCTGCATGTGCCTTGTTTGTACCAAAGCACAATGGAAGATCTAAGAAATACATAAGAAATCAGGTAACACTTTACTAGTAGGTATTGCTCACAGGGCATTATGCAGTTAAGCATCTTTTTTAGAGACTATTTTTGGTATTTCTGCTTTATTGCATTGTTGATAGTACACAGAGACAGGAAAGATGACATTCAAAAAAGCAGGATTTGAACCTGGGACATTTTGGTTACATTCTGCGCACTGAACCACCAGGATGCCCCATCATAATCTTGTTAGGGGAGAAAGTGGGAGCATCATATCCCATATAATCAGCATACGACATGTGAACCAATGCAAAAACCTCGAGGTCTTGAACATTTTTTCCCCCCGGCGAGCGTATAGCTGATAATAATCAAACAAATTACAATACAAGCAATTTTCTGATACGCTTGTTATGCCTCACAATGCACGTTAAATAAGGTGCTTCGGAAATCGGCTAAGTACATAGAAAAGATGCTGAATCATAAAAAAGCGGTCAGAAGGGAGTTGTACTTTGAAACCGGAGTGTTTGGTGAGCGTGGCAATGATTTATGGGGCAAATTCAGATGGAACCATTTTCTCATTAGAGAGGAGAACATCGAACCAACCTCCTCTCTTATAGCTTAGTGAACTAAATGCACAGTGATTGATGCCGACGCTGATGTGCTTACTGCACATTCCGACTCCGAATCTAAATTGCAGATGATGTCAGAGCGCCGCGCGTCGGGCCGCCGCCGCGCTGTTTCATATTCAGACAACATCATCAATGAATGAATTACTTTTACAGGGTCAATATGTCCACATCAGTTATACTTGTTGATTTAGCGTCAGTCGCTATTTAATCCTGGTAATTCTATCCCGCAGATGGACTTTAAATGGACTGGCGCTAAACGTCGCTTCCCCTCCCCTTCGTTCGTTTCTTGTGCTTCTTTCTCGAACGTCCTTTTTCTGTCATCCTTCATCCTCTCGCTTTGTCTTTGGCTGTGAGCGACACGATCAAGCCGCCAGAAGTCCATTTGTTTCCTAAAGAGCTGGGCGACCCGGGAAGCTTGACCAGTGTGCGGACGCTCGGCAAGCTTGCGTCATGGTCTGTGATCAGCCAATCAGATTTCTGCGCTTCCTCGTTGCCTCTACCAATGTGATTTTGTGTCACGAACAATAGTTGGCGGATGAGAAGATGATTCCAGCCATTCAAAGCTTCTATTTTATTTGAAAGACGACATGAATAAAAACGCTGCACTGTATCGCTGGGATCGATGGTAAGCTCTGATGTCATGTTATTGATTTTTGTTAGCGCTTGCTAGCTAGCTATGCGCTAACCTCGGGCAAGTTACTCGGAAAATGTAATCAGCTATTCTTCATTTCGGACTCATTTAAAGAGTAATCACATTACTTTACTTTTCCCCTGAGTTTCACAGTGCTGTGTTGCCATATCAGATGCCTTGATAAATTGGATGTTGTGTTTTTCACTGTGGAAAGCGTTTTGCTGCCACGCAAAGTTTACAATGGACGAGAATGTTCTTTACATCCTCGACTGAGATCAATTCAAAGTAATGGCAATACTTCCAGCTGCTGAAAGTCTGTGTCTCTCCCTCACCCTCCATCTTTTGTTTAGCTTTTTTAGCTAACAGCCGACGTGAACCTTTAAAGGTCCCATATCATGTAAAGCAGGATTCCCCTTGCCTCTGTGATGATAAAGGAGTTGGATGGTCTATCTAAACATGGTGAAAGTATCAAAACACACGGTCGCCAACTAAATCCACACAATCCATATTAGAAAAGTGAGCCTCTAAACGAGCCGTTTGGACTTCTGTAACTTTGTGGCGTCACAAAGGTTCGCTCATTATCATTTTTGTAAGAAATAATAGACTAACAAAGTGTTTTTTTCAAAGCGGTTGAGCGGTTGTCATTGTTTATTACCGGAGAGTTTTCCCTACCTGTAGCTGCCCGGCTGCGGTGTCTCATGTTTCACTCTTGAAACGGTTAGCCAATTGGAACAGAGGGGTCGTTAATATTAATGAGCCTTAAAGACACGGCGACAAAAACAGCCTGTTCTTGGTAAGGCTCAGAAAGATGCTGGAAAATGAAGGTGTAAATATGGATTGTGAGTGTTTTTGGTACATGACACCACACACACAGCTTTGAATGGACCTCAAGACACAAAATAAAACACTGGAAAGTGGAGAATATGGGAGCTTTAAGATACCTATGCGGAAAAAAACGTTTGTTACTGAAAAAAGTCACATTACTTTAACTTGTTTCTGTTCAAAACTTTGTAGCTGTAAACTCAAATGCTTCCTTCCTGCACTGGAAAGTTGCCTGTATCTGTGTGTATTTGTGTGTATGTGTGTGTGTGTGTGTGTTTGGACAGGTCAGATCTAATGATCATTAGTGGAGGAGAAAGGTAACGCTCGGGGAAACTGCCTCCACAAAGCCCCCTATTTATAGCAGCCCCGGTCCGGAGGCGCTCCTCTCTTCTCTGGAGCCCCCGGGGGGAGAGAAAACAAAGTCATAGATCAGCCGGAGGGGGAAGTAATTAGGACAGATATTTAATTTGAATAATGCAGGCGCGCTGAAATATTGAAACCACCTAAAGTTTATTAATTAAGCGCTAATCTGGTGAATGGGCTTGTTTCACGTCTCCCTTATTCTCTGCCAGCTGAATTATTCAGGGACACGGCGGCGTGCGGGACAGATAACGCTCTCTCCCTCGCAACGCCATCAGTGCTCTCGTTAAGAGATGATTAAAGGCGCGCTCCACCCCCGGTACCTGCGCGTCAGCAGTCTGCTATTACAGTAGATGTGTTGCTGTAATGGCCGCCGGTAGTCGAGTCAGTCACGCCGCGGCGGGCTAACAAGGTCACTTTTAAGTTCCAGTCGGTGAGGTCGGCGGAGATTTGTTAGCCGAGTTTTTCAAATGGGATTCAATTACATATAGGCAGCCAGGCATGTGCGCTTAAACAGACACAGTCGGATATAAATCCACACACACACACACACATACATGCTCGCATCAGGGGTCCGATAAATAGTTCCACCATAATATTGTTTGGTAAACAAATAGCAACCACTTAATTTTGTATTTCGCAGGCTGACACAGTTGAGTCCAAGGTTACAGCTGAAAGTTGCCCTCTGCCTCTAATCCCATCTTTCTTTTTCTATTTCTGTGTTTTTTTTCCTCTTCCTCTGCTTATCTGGCTTTCTCTCTCTCTCTCTCTCTCCCACTCTGGCTCCTCTCCCCCCCTTTCTATTTCGATCTTCTCTTTCTTTCCCTCCCCCTATCTTTCTTTCGCTTTTGTTCATGCTGCTTGAGTTTCACAGATGGAGTGACTTGAGGCTATGGTGGTTATGCAAAACACAGTTCAAATGAATGCAGGGTACCCAACACTGAAAATGGCATAAAAGGCATGTGCACACAAAAAAAAAAAAAAAATAAAAACACACCACATCCAACTCTTGTATGCCATGGAAATCTTGCGGTGGATGCAGAAAGGGACATTTTAGATCTCATTATTTTAAAAGCAAAGGAGGAACTTTTCGGTCCATGGATAGAATGCATGTAGTGTTCACAAAAGAAAGTAAAGATAGCACACACACACACAGTTGAAAGAAAAATCTTTGACTTTGTAGTCACAGACTTGATAAGTTTTGGAATATTTCCAGGTTGGAGGCTACAATTTGTTGCGGGGTCAATGAGCCAACCTAATCGGAACTCTCCCAACACAGTCCTTTAGCCTCCAGATAATATCCACCAGATATCAGATGATATTAGCTATCATCATCTCAGATAATATCACCAGTGTATTAAGATATTACCGCCAGTTTGATTTTATTATGAGCAAATCTGCATGATCTTGAGATAGTGTGGAGGCTTTCTGAGAATAATAATAATGTGAGATACAATGCTTTTATTTTTTTTATTATAGCCTTCTGTACAGTTGGCATACAGTATGATGAATGAAAGGAGCTCCCTCTTACCTATCACACACACACTGTTTCCATCCCATCCCATGTTGTCCAGGAAAAAGTCATCCACTTCCCATACAGTAAATATACTGTGCAGCAGACTGGCACCTTCGGAATAATCATATCATTTGGGACAAATTTAAAATTTCAGTCAGCATTTTTCTCCGGCTGGAATCACTCTCGACAGCGGCTTAGGCTAAACGGTCTGATTTGAATACTGCTTAGTCAGTAATTGCTGTCACTTTATTGTCAAGATTTTTATGTTGCGAGATGGGCTCGGTCTTGACGGTCTGTGACGCCGCTTAACATTATCCCCGAGGTGCCGGGTCAATCAATACGGCCGGACCTGTCCTTTTGGAAAATGCAGATATGTTGAGAATCAATACTCCCCGTGTCATCACCTCTCATTTCAATAAGGGGCGGCTGAGATATGACGCCGTGGCAGCTCTCCAGGGAGTCAACGCCGTACAACGGAGTGCATGTCAATGGGTTGCTATGCCTTCCTCTCCTCTTCCTCTGCTCAGGTGTCCTCTCTTCAGCATGCAGCCATCCTGTCCCGTCCTCTTCTCTTCCCGTCCGACCTGTAAAACAAACCCGGCAGCATCCGAGATACAGAGATACAGACGTTTCCCCTCACAAAGAAACCCTTAAGGAGCACTTAATGCGAGAATTAATTTGAATTTCAGTGTTTAAACCTCAAAATGTCCCACAAGGACTCTCTCTAATAGCCCGATTCCTGTGAAAAAACATTGTTAGATTTTCAAAATCGCTCAAGGAAATAGTAGGACTTGATATTCTTCTCTTTAGACCTATTTGCACAGGACTAATATTACCTGCGGTTGGCCGCTGATTAGTAAATGTGGTCGTCTGTGATTTTAATCCTGTGCAAATTAAAATTCCCTACCGTATTATGGTGAAAACAGCAGTCCCCTGATAATACTAACCCCATGCAAATTGCACTCTCTCTGATTTGTTTCTCTTCTTCTTCTACATGTGCAACTTCCACCCTCCTCTCGTCATGAACAATGGAGGCAGCAGTGGAATCCATATAGAGGAAGGTTTGGAACGCCTTTTTTCGGGGAAATGACGAATTGTAAAATCTTGACCTTATGTATTGTATACGCTTGTATACGAGGCGCCCCTGTGATTTCAGCGAATTTTTGCCGTCCCGTGAGAACGGGTTTCGCAAAACACTCATTAATTAAAACCCACAGAACACCGGCCCCATGCAAATAAAGCTTTTACACTCCCAAAATCCAGCGGAACTCTCTAGCGGTTTACATAACTTGTTGGTACGCTAAGCATATCCTTATCTTAGGTGTCTTGAAAGTTAAAGGAATAGTTCACCCAAAAATGAAAATCCTGTCATCATCCACTCACCCTAATGCCAAATGAAACACAGGTGAAATTTGTTTGTCCATATAACACACAGGGAGGCTTCTCCAAAACAACTGAAGTCAATGGGGACCTGTTCTTTAGAGTTCCAAAACAAAAACAGCCAAACAATCACACTGTGAATAGAAAGACCTATACACCATTATTTGTTGCAAATCAATCAGCTGTAGTTAAGATTTGCACTAAATGATGGTGTAAATATACTGTAGGTCTTTTTGGAACTCTGAAGAACTGGTCCCCACTGACTTCAGTTGTTTTGGAGAAGGCTGCTATGGAGTTGTGCTGCAGCCTCCCTGTGTGTTATATGGACAAACTTCACCTGTGTTTCAACTGGCATGAGGGTGAGTAGATGATGACAGAATTTTCACTTTTGGGTGAACTATTCCTGTTCCATTCCGCACGGCTCCGATTCCAAAGATAGTTTGTATTCTCCGTGCGCCGTCAAAGCCTCCAACACGCTGATATGAAAAGGACAGGTGGCGAGGCTGAAATACCTCTCGAGCATCCTCGGACACGCCTGCCGGTTTTCTCTATACTGTAATTTCGGATCGTTCGGAGTCGGAGGAGAGTTGGCAGCTCGGGGCCCCCAGACGTCTCTCTATTGTGCGGCTGGGCAGAATGAGCTCCCATTGTACGAGCGTGTGAGTTCCAGACTTTCCCTTTCAGGTTCACTCAGCGTTTAAACATGTTTTTGCTTTTGAGCTGACCGGGCTGTTGTCAAGGGTCAGTACCTTTTTTTTTTTTTTTTTTTTTTTTTTTTTTTAGTCTCGGTCATAGTTTCCAGCTCGACTCATATGACGCTTCAATGGACACATCTGCGCGCTACAGCGGTGCGAAACTTGACGCGAGCATCTGCTGTACGTCTGTGTGTGTGTGTGTGTGTGTGTGTGTGGTTGTCTATCCCTGTATCTGTGAGACCTTTGAATTATACAGAATCTTTCAAAGCGAGTTCTTTTTTTTTCATTTGCTGCGAGATTTGTTTCAGAAGAGAACAGAAGGCATTTGTCAGTATCGGTCCTCGCATTATCAAGGTCAATGAACAGAAGAAAATGTACAGGAGCGCCCGCCACTACACACCACACACACACACACACACACACACACACACACATAGCAGTGCTCTGCCGTCCACCAGTCCACATCTGAGCCCACACAGCTCGCGTTGCAAGCAACTAATTGCAACAATCAAACTCCGCCGAAATAGAATCTGACACTGATTTTAAACAAATGCAAATTGAAGGCAGGGGTTAAGGTTTCGCAACAAAAACAAGCCCGAGGAAAATTGCAGTAATAGTCTGCTTAGAGCCCATGAAAACACTTGCAGTTGCAAACATAGACCTTAATTAGCCGGCTTGATTGCGTTCGTTGTTGATAATATCACACTGCGCCGGTAACCTCCAGTTGTTCTCCCCCCTCAGATACACATCAGAGCGTATCTTCCTTCTCCCATCGCATTCCTCGCCATTTGTCCCCCCCCCTCCCTCCCTCCCCTCCCTCCTTCCTACTCGAGCCGTGTCCTCCACATGACCACGTTTGTTGACATAAACACCAGCGTACCTGTCAACCCGCTCTATTTGAGTAAAAATCCCTCAGCTAAAAGGTTGTTTGTTTACAAAAAAAAAAACTTGCTTGGGTGTTAGAGAATGCGAAACGAAGGGGGGGGGGGGGGGGGCAGGAGGCAGTAGGAGACTCCCCATTGTCGCTAATACCCTGTAAAAAAAAAAAAAAAAGCCGTTCGGAGACTTTGACAGGGTGATGTTTTAAGGAAGCCGGGGGCGCCAGCTGGAGCCGATCACCGTTTCTCCACGATAGCCCCCCCCCCCCCCCCCTCACCGTCGCACAGCAATGAGGAACCTGACAGGAGGAGCAGGGTCTGGATCATAAAAAAAAAAAACCTGAACATCCAAGTGGAACTCCGCCAACTCTGCGGGGGCAGAGGAAGAGGTGGGTGGGCCACTGAACACCGTCCCGCCCGAGGGAGAGGGCGGAGGGGGGGGGGGCGTCCCACACAAAGCACAAGTGCGCCTCTCTCTCTCTGCTATTGTGCGGGTTCCACGGGGCTCGTTACAGCCGCGACACTAAACACAACCCGAAAAAAAAAAAAAAGGAGGGAAGGACAAACAGCAGACGATGGCCCGTTTCATTTTCTCGAGTATTGAACTGCAAACACCATTAGTTCTGCAAACTGACCACCAAAACAAGCAGGCGGCATCCATAAAACCCCGCGGTCTGTAATATGTCGCTCCCGCTCAAATGACACTATCATGAGCACTTCGGGAAGCCGTGTGAAAAGAAAAGGTGACTGTTATTTGGTATTTCACATAACATGACACCGGCACCCTCTCGGGGGGGGGGGGGGGGGGGGGTCGGGAGCGATCGATCCGCCCGGGGGGGGGGTTCTGACATCAGGTTTGCCCGGTGTGTGTGTTTTTTTTTTTTTTTGGTGAAATTTCTTTCTTCTTCTCAGCTCTGTTGACACTTCCTCTCCGTTTTGAGGATCCTGGAGGCCGCGGTGATATTTTCCCGAATCGATCCGTTTTGATTAGAGAGCGAGTCTGATGGAGAGGGGGGGAGGGAGAGGGGGGATTTGTCACCGAGGGCTGTTATGTCATCGCGCTGGAATATGTGCGAGCCGTTTTAGAGGCATTACCGAATTAACCGGGTGGTGGTGGTGGGGGGGGGGGCGATTTCCATTGTTGATGACGGGCCTGATCGCGGCGCGGAGCATGATTTATTCCGTTTTAAATTGAATTAGTTAACCTTGCTGTTACTTAATATAATTGTACTGTTCTTCATAACTCATATTTGCATTCGCCGTGTTTGCCTATGCGAGAAAGTGGTCCAAAAGTCATTTCATCTTTGGCCAGTCTGTGTTCTACTAAATGGGGGAATCATTCATCTTGATGGTGATATATCTCAACCGAGTTCGTAATTTCATTTAATTAGGGCTGGAAACCCGAACAAATACTTGGCTGACGAGCTAACACAGATGACATTTTCCGAGGTAACATTTTCCAGTGGTATAATTAGATTGAAGCGTCTGTTCGGTAAAGACATTAGAAAGGCAAGAAGAAGAGCAAACCCATGAGACTTTTTTTTTTTTTTTTTTTTCAGCTAGAGCACTTCAACTGTTGCACTTCATACAGAGCCAAACCTCTCTCCCGTCATTTTCACCTGGCAGTTATTTAGCTACGCGGTTAAGTGGCTGCTTACATATTCGGCGTATAATGGCGGCTGAGTATCTCCATTTATGCCTTTCAAAATCTTACGTGGATTCCCAAAATAAATCATATCAGCGAGGTGCTAAATATTCATCTGCTGTGAATGACAAAAGCCCAGAGAAAAACCTGACAATGTGTCTCTTTCTGTGTTCTGGCATGACAAGGCTTAAGTCTGCTTTCTTTTCTCTTTTAAGCTTAATAGCACCATAATACTGATACTGGGAATAAAAAAAAAAAAAAAAAAATGATCCGATAACACTCTGTTATTGAATCTAATAGGATGGAGGCTGAAGATGAAACTTTTACTGTCATCGCACCCATTATCGGATAAAGACAATAAAAAAATAAGAAAGAGAGCGAGACGCCAGAGAGAGAGAGAGAGAGAGCCGAGGAAAGAGACACAGAGGGAGACGGAAGAGATGAATTTGGAGGAGGAATAAAAAAAAAGAGTGCTTATTCAGTTGAGAAAGATTTATGAGCTAATGCGGATGCGGCGGTGAAGCTCTTTAGTGCTCTGCCTCTCTCCACGTCCCCCCCCCCCCCCCCCCCTGTCGTGGGCCGCTCGGTAACTCTGCAATCCCGCAATCAACATCCTGTCTCCATGTAAATGCACACAAATGGCTCCCTACACGCCGGAATTTATGGTCCAGACAACACAGCCCCGAGATTTAGGATCAAAATCGCACCGAACGTATTGATTTACGCATCCGCTTGGTTTCGAGGCATTAAATCCCGGATATTTATGCGCCTAACGCACCAGATATAAAAATAATTACGGCAAGTGAATCTGTGATGTGTCATGAAGGTGTATACTGTATAGTAATGTATTAGCGGGAGGTATTTAGTTTGCCCTTACATCATTGCCTATGATGAAAAGAAGGGCAAAATGTCTGATGATTGCATGGTGTATTTTTAACTGATAATGCAACTTAAAGTTCACATATGCTGTGTTCAGAATACAGCAAGCACAATGCAGTGGCAATACATATTCATAGTATTCCCATAATGTCACATGCATGTCCTACCAATATAGTGCCTTACAATATAGACAGTTCATTGGCTGTGGTTGTTGTTTGATTATAATCAACTGTTAATTTATTACAATCACCTGTTATTTTCCTACCAAGATGGCCGTGTGATGATGTAACAGAGTACAACTATTACTACTACTAACAGCATTACTACTACTACTACTACTACTACTTCTACTACTAGTGTTATTACTATTACTGCTATTACTACTACTACGAAAGTGATAGTAGTACTAGTACTACTACCAGGGGCGGTCTTACCATTAGGCAAAGGTAGTCGACTGCCTTGGGCCCCGGCAGCCAGAGGGCCCCACAGAAGACAAGAATAGAACCAATGTAAACTTATTTTTAATCAATATAAAAGAAATGTACTCACCAAATGATTTCAATCTTGAGTCATGGCCCTGCTTGAAGGTAATATATAGAAAGGATAGATTAAAATGGGAGAGAGTTGGGATTCAGGGGGGCCCCTTGCTTGCCTTTGCCTAGGGCCCCCAAATCACTAAGTCCGCCCCTGACTACTACTACTGCAACTACTACTACCACTAGTATTACCGCCAGTGGTGGAAGAAGTACTGAGATCTTTTCTTCAGTAAAAGTAGCAATACAACAATGTAAAGATACTCCATTACAAGTAAAAGTCCTGCATTCAAAATCTTACTTAAGTAAAAGTACATAAGTATTGGCAGCAAAATGTACTTAGAGTATCAAAGTAAACATACTCATTATGCAAACTGTCCCCATTTAGAGAGTTATATTTTTCATAAATTATTGGAATATTAATACTGATTTATTGACATACATGTACATGTAAGCAGCATTTTAAAGTTGTCAATGTGAAGCTAATCTTAACAATTTAGCTATACTTTTGGGTAGTCTAATCTATAACAATGCTATTTTATAGTTATTTTAGTAGTACCTCAAAATTGTACTTAAGTACAGTGCTTGAGTTACTTAGTTACTTCCACCACTACTACTACTGCTACTACCACTACCACTCTTGCTGCTACTACTACACCTAAAACTATTACTACTACTATTGCCACTGCTACTACTTCTACAACTGCTACTACTACTTCTGCTGCTACCATTAGTTGTAGTGCTACTTGTATTGACTATCATGACTAAAACCAATATTCCGATTCGCTGTCAGGTGAAAACCCTGTATCTCCAAAAATGTCCACTTTTCAGGAACTAAGAAAAACGGCTATCCTGCGGCTTTTCTTTTGGTCTCATTAACCCAAGAGGTCGGAGAATTTTTCCCAACCCTCTGAGGAGCATGTAATCCTCCGACTGAAGTGAAAACATGAAAATCCCCCATGGTTGCATGGTTTTCACAGGACAACAGCGATAAGTGGAAAGAATGTTGTCCTGTTTTCAATGAAACAATGTCCATACAAATGTGCACTGGATGGTGTTGTTTGATTATTTACACTATTTACAATGAAATGGATTACCATGGTGAGGCGAGGTGAAGTGATGTAGCTAATTCAATGTTGCTTGGCAGTCCACTTAATCCAGCAGTGATTTGCTTGCTGAGGATACGGTCAGAATTATGTATTTTCCCACCAGCTCTGCCTGATTAACTTCACCTGTGACCTTAAACCACCTGACCAGCTCACCCATCACCCAGTGTATAATGCCTTCTAGTGGTGAAAAGTGTCACAGCCCAAAATGCAAACAGACACCACCACTACTAATAATAATAATACATCTTATCTTATTTTTTTATGTCCCTCCACTATGGGACATGATATGTGAGACATTATGTGTCCATTTGTGTATGTAGACACACTCTTGTGAGCACCATAACCCAAGAACAACCACTGGTTCCCCCTATAGAGTAGATGATCTCATTTGGAGCACCTTGCTGCATACATTTGCATATTAATGAGGACAAACTGATTTTCTGTAACTACTGTAACTCCTTAGTGCTTTAAGATACTGAGTTCATATTAATACCACCCATGTCCAAGACAAGTATGTTGACATAGAAATATTTGCTGCTTAATGCGTTGCTTAGCTTAATTAATGACCTCATTAGCATGACTGGCTATGTTTAATATATCATGGTGATATGGCAGGACATTAAGTGCCTCAAGTGGCTTTTTTTTTTTTTTTATCAGAATGGCTGCTGTGCCATAAACATCTCATTTGTAACTTTCGGAGTTCAGGAGGAGAGTGTTTGTTTTTTAGGTCCCCCCCGCTCCCCCCCCCCCGATCCCACTGCCACTGTTTGTTTTCGCAGCCCAGCGGGGAACTCTCAGGACTCGCTCTGTACAGCGTGCCAGACTGTACTGTAAACGGCCTCGAGCGACGGGACTTTGTGAAGCCGCACCATGAAGCGGCAGCCTACTGTACGAGGGGACGTCTCCGCATGAAGTAAGAACCTACATAAATGTTTAAAGATGGCGCTCCTAACTGTTTTTCAGTACTGCGCCACTGATGTTGCCTGATATCAGACAGAATTGTCAACCTCCACTCTAACCGATTTCCGTGGGGGAGGGGGATTCGATTTTCCCTAACCAATCGCTGGAGACCGACGTATCCGCCTGAATCTAACGTCATTTTAAGTCGACACTGATGCGTAGCCATGACAACACCAGAAAGTATAGAGCATCTTTGACAACACGGAGCCAAGTAAAAACAAAGTATTTCGGATTTCAAAGTAATTGGTACTTTTTAATGGATTTAGAACAGCCTCCATAGCAGCATCTATCTTGTCTATAGCGGTCGCCATTGACAACAGCTTGACAGCGGCGTTAGTCCCGCCCGTGGCGCTGATTGGCTAATCGTTAGTCCCCCCGGCACTCATTGGACCGATCATTTTTCAACCGAGAGAAACCGCTGCTTCATGTCACGATGCCAGACCAGAATCAGTCAACTCGGTGGAGCGGGCAGATCCAAAGGTCTGGACCCCGGTGACTACTGATGCACTGTTGCTCTTAAAAATGCAGCTTTTATTCTCTTTTCAGCTTCAGATTTTGCCTGAAAAACCGCTCGTCTCCGAGACTAAAAGTTTTTGTTTTACACTGCGCCTCCTCCTCCTCCTCCATTCTACTTTACATGATTCGAGAGAGAGAGAGAGAGAGAGAGAGAGAGAGCCTAATGCGGGATGGACGCGTGATCGGCGACTTCTACAATGGCGGTGACAGCGGGGTTTATGGGTTTTAAAATGAAACAGGGCCTATCAGATAGAGAGGACTAGGTACAGATGAATGGGAGGCGGAGGGAACAGTATGTCACGTATATAAAAACCGGGGGCCTGCAAATACATAACATAAAAATAATGAATACTCTGGGGAGTGCTGTGTGTGTGTGTGAGTGGCGTTAACCTCATCAACAGCAAACGTCCCCGGATATTTGCTCCAAAAAAAAAAAAAAAAACATCTGACGCCACTCCAGCACCTGTTCGACTTCAGACTCATACAGCCGCGGAAAAAAAGCCAGTCAGTGGAAACAAAGAGTCGGTTTCAGCTCTTCCTGCCAGGTATATATCTCCTCTCTCTCTCTCTTTCTCTCTCTCTCTCTCGCTCTTCCCTGGCAGCCTTTGCAGGCATCCACCTCCCCGTCATGTTCAACTGGCATTCAAAGCGAGATTTCTGCAGGGAGCGGCGCCAGGCCCCCGGCTCCTCATTGGCTGGCCTTTGGAAGTGCCAGCAAAGGAGAAAAAAAAAATAAATAAAAAAATAAAAACCCGCGTTAACCTAACCGCTCCGGCAACTGGCGAACATCTACACAAGCAACGGCAATGAAAAAAGTGAATTTTTGTGGGGTGATTATGAATTTATATATACTTATGCCTTTTAAAGCTAGATCCATTATGTCTTGTTTCAGCTCATCGGAGGATTTGGAGATGAAAGGGGGTGTTTCCTTTTCCTTTGCCCTCGTGAGTCTTTTCCTCACACAAGCATGATTTGACACTTGCGGAAACCTGTTGACTTCGTTCCGCAGGTATCCCGGGGCCCCTCATCCGTTTCAGCTGGCATTCAAGAGCGAGACTAATGCCAGGCTTAGCTACTTATGGGCTGGCCTTTGGTAGTTCCAACAACTAAACTCACTTACCGCCACTCTGGCAACGGCGGCCTCGGAACTATAATTGGGAATAAATCAGATGATCGTATTCTTTCGAAGCCAAAAAAATACACAAAATGACGGTTAGACAGAAACTTTTATGTTTGGAAGTTCTTTGGAAGGAGAGTATAGCGTGAGTGTGTGTGTTTTTGTCAGGGTGGGGAAAAAAAAAACAAAGAGCCTCACCAAAACAATCGGCAAGGGCAAACAGATATAAAAAAAAATCGAATTTATTAATATTCATTTGATTCGTTGATGTGAATAAATGAATGGAAATGCGAGGCGTTTAAATGCCAGAACAAAACTCTTCTGTTGACCTTGCGTAAAAAAAAAAGAAAAGAAACAATATCTGTGATGATGCTCCGACTGGATTTCTCAGCTCGGGCACGAATATATTTATGATTCCTCTGACAGATTGCCGATCATGCTATGCCATGAACAGGTTTCTTTACATATTAATTACATCAACCAGCTGGTGCAAGAGAAGAAGGCTCCAGCTTTGTAGCCTAGTGGACTCATTAGTTTTACCCACAGATTTTTAGCTGCTGTAGCACCAAGGTTCCTCCTCTATCCTCTCCCCTATGCATGAAAATGTAACATGGAATCTTAATAAAGTGCTACACTCTTACCACTACTTCCACTTCTGCTGCATCGGCAATTTCTGTACTACTGCTACTATCACTGCTGTAAATGCTGATACTACTGCTACATCTACTACTACTACTATTACAACTACTGCTACTACTACTACTATTTGGTTTTACTACTATTTACTATAGGTTTTATTATTTGAAACTATTGTCTTTTTTATTAGCTTTTTATTATTTTAAAGAACTGTCTCACACTCAACATGTGAATTAAAGCACGTTTTGCATGAGTTATATATATGTATATGTTATCTTATCTTATTACTATTACAACTACCTGTAATTAAATGAGTAGTTTAACTGCAGCAGCTTGGTGGTAGTTCAACTAAATTCAAATCTGCAAAGTGTTTCTAGTAGTTCATTCCTTTTTTTTTTGTCATTTCAGGCATAGTTACATTATTCTTCTATTGTCCACACATTTTTTTTAAACAGAAGTCACTTTTTCAAAACAGTTAACACAACCCTCTGAACACAATCACTCTGCTAAGTGAGACATTTCACTTGCAAAATGCTCTAATGCTCTCAAAATATCAAATGCATGCATTTGCATATAGTAGAGTAGTAGAGTTTCACTTGTCTGTTGTTGTTGTCTGTTGTGACTAAATCATGTCAGTTTAGTTGGGTCAGTGGGATTTACTTAACTGATTTTTGTATCATGTGTTGAGAAAATGTGTTTGTCATTAGTATTATGTGTGAAAGCAACCAAAAATCACTAACTTGTTTTGCAAAAATAGATAGTGTTTTGTTGATTTAGGTTTAAGTATTGGCATTATTGTGGACTTCATTCATATGGCGTAAGCCAGTGGATCTCAACGTGGGGTCCGGGGACCACCAGGGGTCCTTGTTAAACTCCTTGTTAAACTTCACCATTATTTCATTTACAAGAAGTTTACACAATTGGAGAAAGTAGATGAAAGACTGTTTTGATCATAGTTTCTCTGTTATCTCTCTACCTACAATACAGATAGTCATGGAAGTCTGGACAAAATCATATCCAACAATAAATATTGTCAGATTTGGGTCTGAGAGACAAAATCTCATCAAATGGGGGTCTGTGGCTCTAATGTGGACTAAATTAGCAGTCCTTGATATGTGGCTCTAATGTGGACTGAATTAGCAGTCCTTGATATGTGGCTCTAATGTGGACTAAATTAGCAGTCCTTGATATGAAAAAGGTTGAATCACTGGTGTAAGCAACAGGAAAATACTGCATCTACCAAAATATCTTAGCTATAAAAAGCCAGATGTGACCCCTAAAGGCCCATTTATTTTAGTTAACATCGCTTTTGTTTGCGTTCAGGTCCAGACTGAGAATGAAAATGCAGGAAATGAACTTGTACTTGTTGGGATGAACCCACATAGGGGTTTACTTGCTTTGTGTTTGCATCCAGACTCTTGTTGCTAGCAGGCAGCTGGCAGCCTGTGAGCAACTGTAAACACAGCGAACTAGTGATGATTCACTACTGATTCTGTAAGTACAGGAATTAATGATAGCTCAGCAGGGGGTTTTAGCTGCAATGTACATCCCATAATGTATTTTCTTTTCTTTTTCTTTTTTTTTTTAATAACGCTCTAGGTAAAACACTATGCATAATACATCATCTTGTCTGAGAAAGTCCCAACTTCTCTCTTCACATGCATCCACGCCAATTCCCAGACATAAAATAACATATATGAATGAACAAAAGAG